>NC_141920.1:39802166-39953682 GCF_057802395.1 Ceratotherium simum simum | reverse complement strand
GTAATCCCTATTGAATTGAAATCATGGTCTTACTAACTTAGCAGTAGAAGACTTTTTCTTATAAAAATTAAAAATTGTCAGTATTCACAATTATCCTTTTAACCAACCTCATTCTGTATGACATATACTCTTATTTTACCAGCCCAAGGGACCTAGGTCCCTCCTAATGTGCTCAGGAAACATTCCACTTGGATTACAGTTGTTCTCATATGTGTGTGTTCAACATAGACTCTGACAGAGATAGGTCTTTTATCTTGTACTCGAGAATGTAATAAGTTGCCCCAGGACTCTTGGATCTTAATGAAAAGGGATTAACCTCCTCCCTGCCTCCCATGCCAAGTAGGTAAGTAATTAATTTCCTATCACAAGTTAGACTCAAGCTCTTTTATAAAAGTAATAATGGTAGACATTCCTGCTCATGAAGACATCCCTCTAGAGGTTTAAAACTCAAACAATGGATGTGAAGGTATGTGTGAAGATCACAGACATTCAGAATGGAAGGGGATGTTTATTGCTTGCTCAGATGTTCCCCTGTCTTCTTTTTCTCCTGTTTCTTTTATAGGACTGAAGGCCTTCATGCATTTTGGACAATTAACTAGGATCAATTTCATTTAAATGCATATTTCCAAGAGAAAAGACCTATGTGTCTTCCTTTTCTCTGCACATTTATACAACATATATTCTTTTGCACAAGTAATGCTGCACCTCTTCGCATCATTGAGGAGAGTTGGAATTTAGTTATCAAAATCAGTCATTGGATGCGGCAGCTGCATTTTCAGAACCCACTTCCTCGCCTCTTCCGCTAGTAGTATTCCTTACAAAAGCTCATGAAGAACTTTATCATTGTGATCCAGTTTAAAATGATATACCCACTAGGGCTTATAATTTTCCTGAAGAAAGCTGTCCACACTGATCACTTTTATCCTTTAATAAGCTCTGAGCAGCAGGACATATTACTCCATCCAACACTGGTGCTTCGGGTTGAGTTTCTCTCTCGGTGCACAGCATGAAAGCTTGGGTCCATCTGTGTCACACCAAGTCAACCTTCTCTTGAAGTGATTTGTTTCTAGTTTCATTTGGTGGAGTGGAATGTTCTGTAACTCATTCAAACTATTACAAAAGCTTTGCTAAAAGGTCACCACTGCTCTTTGGAGTTTCCAAATCTGGGCATCATCTGGGAACTTGTTAAAGATAAGGTTTTCCACCAGCTTTTTCCATACCAACTAGATCCAATTAGCAAAACAGTACTATTCAGAGAAGTCTGTGTTCACATTTAGAGAGACAGAGAGACAGAGACAGAGAGAGACAGAGAGACAGAGAACACAAGTAAATTACAGTTAGTTGTCTAATAGTGTGCAAGCCCACTTTGCACCAAATTGGAGTGCATTGCCAGATGACAGTACCGTTTAATAGCCATGAATGGAGGTGTCAGTCTTGAAAAAGTTGAATAGAATTTGCTTTTAAATGTTGTTTTTGAATCAGTACATTCTTCAAGTTTAGTCTTGGGAGTCAACTCTAAATGAAATTGAATCTTACCATTTACTCAAAATTCAATAAGAAGATGACAATTCATTCCATGAAGTAATAAAGGCTATGCATGTTAAACATTCACTCTTTATGGCACCAACAACATTCAAATTGTTATAACTTTACAATTTTAGTCGAGGCCTAAAATTGGCTTGTGCTTGCTTTCTGCCCTCTTGCTTATGAAACAAACGTCTTGAATTTTCCAATCCTCAAAAGCTCAGCTGTAAAACTGTAAGAGACCAGCAAGAGAAAAAGGAAAGTTTCCTTCAAAGACGTCTCTAGTCACTGCTGGCCAGTTCTGCTGTCTCCCTCAAAACATTAACTATGGCTTTTGACACTGGTCCTTGGAAAAAGTCCAAATGTGGCAAATGGTGGAAGCAACATTTCTTTACCCTCCTGCCTGGAACTTCGCATGATGCGGATGAGTTCTAGCTAGTGCTTTCATGGGTGGAACAAGGAGGTCAGCTACTGCCCACCACTCTTGCCATGTCTGCAGATGAAATCTGTAAACACATCGTGAGATCTACTGAATAAGCAATCAAAACCCTTTCATTTGGTTGGAACTCCTGAAAGGGCCTGGACCAAAGAGGCTGCACAGTAGCAGCTAAAACACAGGCTCATTGCCATTAAAAATATTCTTAGAAGTGTGTGTGTGTATTTCTAGTAGGATACTTGGGAGAGGGGAAACTTAAAATCTGGAGCCATCTTTTTGTCTACACGGTCCTGAGTTGGAGACATTGAAAACGCAACGACATCTTCCTGAGTTCAATGAAGCTGGTGCGGAAACCAAAATTATCTTTAGAAAGGGGGAGAAATCCATTTATATTCCTTCTGAGGCAAAGAGGGAAGTCTTTCTGGCAAAATCTTTAGGTTCCATTCAGGACCAGGACACTTAATCGTCAAGTTCAAAGCTTGTCTCATCATAGAGTTCAGGGCGTGCTGACTTCCTGTGCCGGGAATATTTCAGTTGTAGGAGATCACCCATCTCATCCAGAGCTTCCAAAACCTGCAAAGAGATTGCCTTCCATCAGTTATCTTTAAACCCCTAGGTGGATCTGTTCTCTAGAGCCTCACAGAGAGCCACAGTCTTCTTTTGCTAGCTTCTTTGATTTTAAAGAAAAGGAGAAAGATCGAAATCATTAAGGTGTGGTTTATAAGCCAGCCTTGGAGGAACATTAGATGCTAATGTTAGATGCTATTTCATATTCTTTAATAGTCTAACTCCACATTATGAATGTTTAAATTTATATTTGGGGTGTGAGGAGAGGAATAAAAGCATCTAACCCATGCTTACCCTTTAAGCCTTTACTTTAAAGTTTAATGACTCATATAACCTTGTGGAAGAAAAAGATAAGGTTGCAGATTACCCGTTGGTTATGATTTCAAGACACAGCAAATCAACCTGGCCAAAACCAAAATGGCAGCGTTGTGGGAGCTAATTAGCATCCTCCTCTCTCCTCCCACGCTTCACTCTTCCCTTACCCAGCTTTTAAATACTCATCTCTGTGTTCCATAGAATAATAGAAATTAAAACTACAAGGGACCAAGCACTAATCTGTTTCAATTGTCTTAATTCAGGCAGGTAAATGTATCCCCAATTTTACAGATGAAACAACTGTGATCCCGAATATACAATATGTAATTCTTATTTCTAGTGTATCACTAATCCTATGGCATTGGGCATGTGTTTTTAACTTTTTTGGGCCTGTTTTTCCTAGCCTGTCAAATGAGGAGGAAGATGATAGCAGAGTCTAATGTTTTGAAAAAGGTAAAGTGAGAGTTGTTCACATTAGAATCAAGACTAGTGGAGCTCATGGAATTTCCCCTTTGGGAAGTTTTTCAAATTGACATCAGTTAAGATATCCACCAGCATGTTAAGAGTAGTTTATTCCTGGGTGATAGGATTATGAGTGATTAAAGTGTTCTTTTTACTTCTCTGTATTTTCTAATTTTTTTACAACAAATCTAAGTACTAAGAAAAGGTAACAAAAGTTCTCCTTTAAATAACATCAATTTGGGATAGTATCTATTGCTCTTTGCTGAAGATGGGGGATGGAGTAGCTCAGTGGTTTTCAAAGTGGCATAACTGCACATTTGTGGGATGTGCATGATAATTCATGGAGGATGTGGGAGGAAAACAGAGAATTTCTATTCATTTTAATCTCAACCTTTTTAACTTCTCTTTTGATGTTTATTTTATAATGTACATGATATACTGGTAATGCATATATAATTTATAAATGGATTTATGTTGAAGCCCACTGATCAAAGACTACCCAGAACACACCTGTACTCAAAGAAAGTTAGCTTGTTGAAGCAGGGAAGAGAGCACTCTAGAAGAACCATGGAGCCTCTTAGTAACAGGAAGTTGGGAAGGGCAACTTATGGCATTTGGACTTGTGCCTGAGATGACTCTAAGGAAGCAGGCACCAGTACTAGGTTGGATGCTGTCAAGAAGTGGGAGAAATTCAGTAATTGGCTATATGTAGAATTCTCATCTGGAAGGCAAGAGGATTAAGGCAAGGCGAGAGCTGTCATTGGTAAAGGAGTAGCTATCACTCCTGTTAGTAAAGGGACATTTGGCCTCGTTTCTGTCTTGTTCCAAATATGAATGGACTTGTCTAATATTGTTTATTTTCTGTGAGCATTATTTATGTTCAGTTACTACTCAATGCCCTGGCTGTTCAAGGGGTCATTTTTCACTTTCTTTTATGTGTATATTAGGGAACCTGTCAAAAGTTTTTTATTGCTGTGGGTTCATGATCTCAAAAGTTTAGAGGCATCTGTCTAGGAGATGTCTCAGTGCTTCTTCCAAACTAGATACTCCATAGGAATTAAGAACTTGTGATGAGAATCACAAGGTCTGGTATCTGCAGAATTGGGTACTCATGAGTACCTCAGTGCTGTTGGACCACAAAAAATACAAATCCACCTATGCTGTCCATCCTCTCCTGTCATCTCTGGGGTCCTGCTCCCTACTCATGACCTCTTCTCTCCCACACCTGCAGCGCCCCTCTCTTTACTCTCTTCTTCCCTTGAAGTGTAAACATGTTCATCTTCCCTTATTTTCAAGGGCTTTTTCTAAACCTATTTTTCTTTCCTTCTTGGAAAGAAAACTTCTTGGAAGTCTTGCCTACTCTTTTACCACCAACTAATTCCATTTAAAAGAAATAATTTGTTAAAATTAATGTACTGAAAATTTATATTCATTTTAGAGAATCTGGACAATATAGAAGGGTATAAAAAACAATAACAGCAAGGTTCACCCATCATCTCAATACCTAGAGTTAGCTCAGTTGTTAATATGTCATTCAATAAATCTTTATTGTGTACCTACTATGTAGTATACACTAGTTTAAGTTCTAAGAATATAATGATGAAAGACATGTGTGTGTATAATTTGAGCTCAAAGTATGCTCTTTGCTTTTTTACTCTTTGTATTCTTATTTCTGCTCCCTGTATTCCCCTACAACTATCCTCTCTGTGGAATATCATGCTCCTACTAATTGCTAATCCAATGGTTTCTTCTCATCTCTCACCCCATTTGAACTTTCTGCAGTTTCTTGGGGACATTTTGATCTTCCCCCTCCTTGAAACTTTTTCCTTTTTACTGTGTTTAACACTATGCTAGCTATATCTTTTCCAAGAGCTCTGGCTCCATCTAAGTCTAGTTTCTCACTTGTGATTCCTATATAGACAACTGTGGGAGCATAGTGGTGGGAATGAGTTATTATGTATGAAGTTATTATATATGAGTTCATTCATTATATATTCATATAATTACATATTCATTTATTATATATTCATATATTATCATTAGTTGCTTATTGATTAGTATCTCCTCTTAAACTTTTTGCCCCAGGGTTTTGCACATAGTAGACACACAATAATGTCTGTGAAACTGCATTGACATTATGAGATAGTTCCATCAACCCCAAACTGATTGAGATGGCTTAGTTCTCTGATATTACTCATCCACATAAAGAATGAAATCAAAGGACAATGAAATGTGGTTTTTAAATCATTTACACCTCATTTAGGTCTGGCTGATACGATAGATCTGTCTTTGTTATTGGTTTTCCAACATGTTGCTTAGTTGGGTCATATTTTATTAAGATGGATTTGATGGCTATGAAAAATATCAGGAAACAGGCAGTTAATGCTGAAATAGCATATTTGATTAGCTTTTGCATTTTAGAGCAAGTAAATAGCACAAGTGGCTACTCAGTTAGACTTTTCTATAAAATCAGAACACTGACTTGACTCAAGTCTTCACTAAACTGATTTTCTTTTCTATCTGCTGGGTTGATCACATTCTTGGCATATCCTTGTTTCTTAGCAGTGAGTTTTACTGGTGTTATTTTCATAAACCACCCAAGAGAAACCGAGGGAAGTCCAAGCTAGTTCAATTAAAGAACATGCTCAGAATCCAAGGTACCAGTACTGGAGATTCTGTTGGCCAGTGGCGTACTCACCGCATCTAACTGCTCCCGGGTATGTGCTGCTGAAATACAAAACCGAGCCCGAGCCTCTGCAAGGGGAGTAGCTGGAAATCCAACGACCACCACCCCAATTTTTCTCTTTAATAGATGCCTTGCAAAAGCCCTGAGGGAAAGGTAAAAAAGGAGGTTAACTGAGAGATGACAAAATTATGCTGCAAAAAAAGGAATACAGCTAATTGACTTTTTCTTTTTTTTATAACAATAAATGCAAGATGATCGAAGTTATTAAACTTCTGTCAAATACAACGATAAGGAAGTAGGGCAGTCAATGACGTGATGGCACCCATGAGTGAGTGTGAATGTTACGGGGCCTGGCACACTCATTAGACAATTGCAAGTACTGAGTCTTTGACATGGAGCAGAAAACGCTGATGTATGTGCTCTTGGTTTAACAAGTCTGCATTGACGGAAACTCCTTCGTCTGCACGGTTCCCAGGAATAAAAACCAAACAGCTAACACAATTATGTAAAAAAAGAATATATATTAAATGCAAACCTACATGTTTAAAAAACTTAATAACAATAATATATTGTGGAAATTTCAAGAAGCCTATACTTAGTGACTATAATTTGAGGACCAGGATCAGAGGATCTGCAGGATCCAACTCCAAGCCATATTCTCACTCCAGGGCCAAAGATTTTACTTCCCATCAAACCAGAGATAGGAATAGCAAGGGTCTCTTTAATTTTGGGGGTGAATGAACACATCCAATATGTTCAGGGATGATAAACCCATTGGCTGTGTTAAAGGGGGAATGGGGCAGGAGAGAGAGAGGGAAAGAAATGTGCGCACACCCAGAGGCTGGCTGGTAGATGCAGCCTGTAGGATATAAGTCACACAACTACAAAGCTCTTTGATGCAGGGTAACACTTTTTTTTTTGTTAGGGAGATCAGCCCTGAGCTAACATCCTTGCTAATCCTCCTCTTTTTGCTGAGGAAGACCAGTTCTGAGCTAAAATCTATTGCCAATCCTCCTCCTTTTTTTCTTTCCCAAAGCCCCAGTAGATAGTTGTATGTCATAGTTGCACATCTTTCTAGTTGCTGTACGTGGGACGCGGCCTCAGCATGGCCAGAGAAGCACTGCATCAGTGTGTGCCCGGGATCTGAACCCAGGCTGCCAGTAGCGGAGCAAGCGCACTCAACCTCCAAGCCACCAGGCTGACCCAGGGTAACATCTTTTAAAGCTATAATTCCTTCCCCTTAACCACTTCTAGCCTCTTTCTTTTCCAGTAATGTAATCTCAGTAATGATTCTAGAATATCTAGCTCTCAAAGTCTGTAAATTTCTTGTGCCAAGAGCCCACGTCAGAAAAAAAGGCGTGTGCCCCCAAGTGAATCTTTTCCCCCTTTGAGGTCTGTTGCTCTCTGAAGGAAACGTTAATTACTGAGTGACTCTGCCCATAAGTGAGGTAAATGCCTCAGATCTGTTCTTAGCATTAAGAGGTTGCTGGTGTATTATTTTAGGCTGAAAGTTGACAGCACCACAGAAATCTTCCAGTCATAACTCAGGGAGAGTTCTCGAACCAGACACGGAGAGTAAGCCTGCTTGTTCATTCCTTCCTCTCACTGTTTAGCTGTCTGTCTTGTGGTTGCTTCATGCAGAACGCAGGTTATCAAACGAAGTGATGGAAATTGCAAGACCTTTTGAACACACAGCCTCTCTGGCCTCTGGCTTAGGCCAGGCAAGATTCTCCCTTTGATTTGGACTGTGAAGGTTACAAGGAGATGAAGCTTTCTAACTGAGAAAGCTTGAAAACAGAGGCTGTTCTTTCTCTTTCTTGATCACCCTATGGAAGGCTGCCCACGGAACTACACAGGATGAGAGCTCATAATTGTCTGAGAAACAAGTCAAGTGCTTTTATTCCAAGAGTACAAACCACCTGACCCATGATCTCAGGCCAGTTTTCAGGACTCCCAAAAGACCGTTTTCACTGTCCGCACGTTTCTCTTTGTACCAGAGGAAGTGAGTTTTGCCAAAGAATGTAGAGCAAAATATATGACTGTTGATTCATTAGGCTAATCTGAGGCCTCCCTGGAGCACTTTTGAGTTTAAAATTTACACTCCTAAACTTAGCTTCCTTAAGTTAATGTATATGATTGCCCTGAACACTTTAGATAATGAGCCTCTTGGTTGCATTCCTCAAAGCAAATTAGAGCTTGCAGAGGATGAAAGAAACTAAACTATGTGAATAATAATAATAATAATAATAATAATAATAAAAACCATAAGCATTGTGTTGCATGCAGCATCACTGCATCTTGTGTCCCACCATCTTTCCAAGCATGTGATGGGGACCTTGGAAGGAAAATGTAAAGCCTGTACCAAATAGTAAATACAATACATTCTTGATTATTTAAGTGCGTGTTTTATGAGTAAAATCACATTATTCTGAACTCCATAGAAGCTTCCAGTGATAGAGTTGCAACAGAACTTTGTTCAAAATGATAACTTGATGGAGATTAACTTTTCATTCTACAGTAGGTGGAAATGTGGAGAAACCACAGTTCTTCAATAAAATCAAAGGTTTTTAAATGAGCAAATGAAAGAAGTGCTCATACAGTGGCTTACACAATTAACTCTCTGTTTGCAAAGCTTCTCTACATATAAACTTTTCATTGAGGGGCCGGCCCCGTGGCGTAGCGGTTAAGTGCGCGCGCTCCCGCTATTGGCGGCCTGGGTTCGGATCCCAGGCGCACGCCGACGCACCGCTTGTCCGGCCATGCTGAGGCTGCATCCCACATACAGCAGCTAGAAGGATGTGCAACTACAACATACAACTATCTACTGGGGCTTTGGGGAGAAAAAGGAAAAAAAAGGAGGAGGATTGGCAATAGATGTTAGCTCAGGGCCGGTCTTCCTCAGCAAAAAGAGGAGGATTGTCATGGATGTTAGCTCAGGGCTGATCTTCCTCACAGGAAAAAAAAAAAGTGTAAACTTTCCATTGAAGAAATACCAGAGAAGGAAACAAGGCCAGACAGCAGGCAAGATCTTGCCAGCAACTCTGGCCAACAATTGATGATACTACCTTTGGTAACTAACCTGTTCTAAGTGTCCTTAGACAAAGCAAACAATTAGAGGTTTTTTTCCATTGCAGTGATTGATGCCTTTTGATGACATTAAAGAGTGTTAAACTTATACTCTGCATTGCTTTAACAAGATGTGCATTTTTCCATGTGGACCAAAGCTTGAGAGGCTGTGCTGTGTATTGAAAAGAGATCTTGTTTAGGAGACAAACGGAACTGGTTTTGAATTCTACAACCTGACTGACCCTTAGAAAGTAGTTTGAGCTTTGTGAGTTTCAGTGTCCTCATTTGTAAACTAGGGCTAAGCATTCCATCCTCAGTGGGTGATCACTGGGTTTAGGAACCTTACTTAGCATATAATCAGCATTCAGCAATGTTAGTTCCTCCTTAAAAACAATCTTAAATTGGAAGGCACTAGTCAGTTTGACATATCATTCAGTGTTCAACATAGCATAATCGATGCTGAGTATAGCAGGATCTTTACCTACTATTTTCCTGGAAGTTCAATTTTCATTAATTTAACCAAAGACTGTAATAATTATTTGGAGAGCCATGCGACCATAGTGACTGAATCTTGCACTTAGTTGAAACTAACTATAATAATCATTGCAGCAGTAGAAGTGATAATGGCTACACTGATGGAGCACTTCCAGTACACGAAGCACTGCATTAAATTCTTTATATACATTGTTAATACTATTAATAAGAACAGCTAACACTGAGTAGCTCTTATATAAGAGGCAACGTGCCAAATGCTGATAGACTTCATCTTGTTTAATCTTCACAATGATCTTACTATATCTCATTTTTAAAATGAGTAAACTAGGGCTTCAGAAGTTTAGGTAACTTTCCCAAGATCCCCCAGCTAGGAAGAGGCAGAGTCAAAATTCTTTTTCATTTCAAACATCTCACTACAGCATAGACATACATTTTACATGAAGGTCCCTCTCAGTTCTATTTTCATTTTTTGTGCAAGCTGTTGTCCAGGCAGGACTCCTGGCATATAAAGGAGCAGGGGGTCTCCCTCTCTCATTCTGTTATTGTACAGTTAAATTCTTGAATTTAAATGCATTTGTTTTTACTCTTCATGGATTCTTCTCATTGGGTTGATTCATTGTCCCAATCTGTTGAGATTCTAATTCCAGCTTCCATCATCAAAGTTGGAACTATCCAGCACACTCTCTACTGCCACCCCCCAGCACTGGGCACTTTATATTCTCAAAAATAAAGCAAGTTGATTTTTGGTGTCTGTATCTGAGCTAACGATAAAATATTAGATAGACATAAGCTAAGCGTGGAATCTTTCTTCCAGAACACACCATTTCCTCAACCACTCTGAATACACGTGGTTTTCTTTTGTGCCTTCCAAAATAAGCTGGTAAAGGGTTTTGGGTTACCCGCTACTTTGAACTGCTATTATCATCCCTCTCCACCGTTAGCACAGAGTAGGATCCCGTGTGACGCTTCTGTAGCACACTGTCTTCTTGGCCACTCCAGGCACTGATATCCTGAACCAGATCCACGAACAAAGTGCCAAGTGGTGGTAATGCTGTGGCGCACTAACCAACTCGTGTGTGTTACCTGCTGGTTATTTTGCTGTGGTGAAATGACACAAGAACTTACTCTGAAGAATCAATATTTTGGGAACTTATAACTCAGTTCGGCCCAACAGGAGTTCTCAACTAACAGCCCCAGAACCTCTTTTCTATACTTCCAATACTCTGCCAATCTATTCAGACTGTTAGAGAGTCAAACAGAAAGTTCAAACAATGGCGTTACGTTAAAGGAGTGTCAGGACCTCTAGAATCTCAGACATATATGTTGACTATCACTTTCCACAGTGTGTGTGGTCAAATACACAAATAAACATTTTACATTTAGAAAGGATTTTAATTAACTTCTTTTTTTTGTTTTTGCTGAGGAAGGTTCGCCCTGAGCTAACATCCATGCCAATCTTCCTCTATTTTTTAGTATGTGGGCTGCCAGCACAGCATAGCTGCTAACAGAGTAGTATAGGTCCATGCCCTGGAACTGAACCCGGGCTGTTGAAGCGGAGTGCACTGAACTTAACCACTAGGCCACTGGGGCTGCTCCTTAATTGACTTCTTTTTAATCACAGAGGTAATTAGTCTCTAGCAGGCTGGAGAATGGCTCATGTATAAAATTGTCTATACCACACTGAGAAAAAATCATTTTTTTCTCTTTATGCTGTTGTTATTAATGCTCAATTTCAGAGTTGCAATCAATGGAAAACAACTCCAATTAGGTTTACAGGAGAGGCATTAAAATTTGGTGTAAAGAGCATGAGCTTTGGAGTGAGCCTAGGTTTGGGTTTGCTTCTTGGTTTTACTACTGCTTGACTTGTGTGACTTTGGGCAAGATATTTAACTGCTCTCAGCTTCAGTTTCTTCACACTTAAAATGAGGCTGCCTTCCTCCCAGAGTGGCCTTGAGAGTTCAATGAGAGAGAGCACAAAGCCTGGTAATGTTGTTCTTAAATGTTGAGAGAGGTGGTCTGCAGAAGCTCTCCCTGAGAAAGATCTTGGGGCAGGAGGAGGTGCAGGACCATCCTGAATTTACAGTTGAGGCCTAGGGAGGTAAATGACTCCCCCAAATTCACAGAGCTTAAAAATGGAAGGCTTAGCATCTGGTTCCCTTCCTATAAGACCTGCGAAAAGGCCTTGCTGATGGGCTGGAAGGTGGCTTCTGAGAAGCTGTACAAGTGAATTCTGACCTCGGCACCCCGTTCAAAGTGCATTATCAATGCCTATATTGAAATAGCCTCATAGTGTCAAATGAACCATCTCGTCAGGCCACCTTGAGGCTTAGGCGTTATTCTGAGAGTCCGTTGGATACTCACGCTACTTTAGCAGGCATGTAAAGGAGCAGGGGAATAACAGGAGAGTCCTCATTGCCATAGATAATGAATCCCATTTCATTCAGTCTGTGTCTGAAGTATCTTGTGTTTTTTGCAAGTTGCCGTACTCTCTGCAACCCTGGAAGGAGACAGGCATGAAATCTATCAATTCCCACCAGGAAGAGAGAAACAAAGATAGGGTTGACTTGGCAAGTGTTCCTAAGTCTTTCTGCAGGCCTGCACCATTAGCTGGGAGGGGCTCAAAGTAGGGCAGGAAAATATCTCCTGGTGAGCAGGTGTGGGCACTGATGCCCGGGAACTGCCCTGAGCCTGGAAGGTAGGATCCAGGGTGGGTGGTGCTGCTGGGTGCTGCTAGCAATGAAAAGCAGGCTAGGCTGCAGGGTGGTGGAGAGGGTGTCTAGCAAGAAGGAAGGAGATGAACTAGCATTTACTAGGGACTTATTATGTATAAACTCTGTGCTAAATGCTTTAAAAATGTTAACTCACGAGAAAGGAGTGTGACAAGGAGGGACAACCACACACACATACCCCCCACACCATACCAGTTGTTGGTAGAGGATTTTTAGCCAAGCTGAGCTGGCCTATTAAGTTGCCTTGCATCTAAATCTCTAATCAAAGAATGCTTCACCCAACCTGAATTTGAAGGAGTAGCACATCCCTGGACAAAGATAGGTCCAGCTGAGACCAGGACTGTTTTGTGAGGCATTTGGTGGTGGTGGAGTAATAGAGGGAAGGGAAGAGGACGGCCTCTGCTTTCCCCAAGCAGGAAAAATGACAGTGTTGGACCCAACCTGAAGGTCAAGCAGGTACATGTGGCCATTTCCAGGTTATTGGTGCTTCAGCTCAAAAACTTATCCCCTGTCCTCACTGTGTGTTCCAGTGGGGAGGTCACACACGTGAGACGACAAAGGGAATGAAAGAGTGGAAAGAGTTCTGAAGACACCAGTCTACTCCAGTCCTGCCTCTACTCAGGTAAGTGAATAAACCAGCCCAAACTAGAGAGTGTTTGCTCAATAAGGAAGGTTGAATAGGATTGCATGAAGTCCCCTTGAAATCAGTCCAATGTTTGCATTTGATGCAAGGTTGCTGTTCAGCAGGAATGTGCTGCTACAGCCAACCTCCATTCCTATTGGTTAGGCGTCCATTCAAACTGATCGCAGCTCTTGCTTTACCAGTTATTCAATATTTTGAACATCACTCCTGGGTGTCTGTAACTCTCCAGATGGAAAATGGGTAAAAACTTCAGTAAACGTGTCCATCAGGGTCCCCTCATTCCTTCTTGGGGAAATAACCCCAGATTGTGCCTTGACAAAGAGTTGAGCAGTGGACATCTCTTGCTCAGCATCCTTCCTCCAGGGGACCATGATGTTCAGGTAGAGTTGGTCCCACCTTTCCTCTTTATTACAAGGGTAGCATGTGACCAAGGCCTGGCCAATTGGAATACTCCATCCCCCTAATTATTGGTTCAATGATGGAACACAACCTGGGTCTATCAGAGGCTTTCAGATTCAGATCTACTGAAGAAGAAGTGTAAGAATGAGATCATCCTCAAGCTACATCTTTGTCACTGTGTGGAGAAAACCTGCTTGAGAATGATGTTGACTCAGAAGAAAGCCAAAGCACAAAACAGCAAGAGTCTGGAGGACATCATTGGAACTCTTGGGTCTAGCCATGCCTAAGTGAGCCCATCCTGTGAACTGTCCCTGTTGTGTGAACCAATACATTTCTTTTTCTTACTTAAGCTACTTTGAGCTGAATTTCTACAACCTATAACCAAATGTGTCTCGAGTAGAACAGGTGGCCACTAATTGGATGGGGTTACCTCTAAAGGACAATAATAATATCAACAACAATAATTATTGTAGCTCACAAATACGTAAAGTCACCACTGTTATAAGCACTTGACATTTAATAATTTATTTAGTCCTCACAACTGTATTGAGGTAGAAGCTATAATCCTCCGTTATCCATGAGGAGGAGTCAAGTAACTTACTCAAGTTCACATAGTTGGTAGGTAGCAGAGCCAGAATTTGAACCTAGGTATTTAGGTTCTAGAATCTGTGCTGTTACCTCCTACATTATGGTGCTCTGCCCAATAGCAGAAACGAATGGTGTCTGCTCAGATAATGGATGGTGGCCATCTCTTCTCTTTAAGCTTAATAAAATTTATCTCTGCCAGCTGTTAGGATCATTGTTATACCAAATTTTTCTAGTAGAGGCATTGAGAGGTTGAGGGCCGAGCAAGCTTTTGACAGTCTCATGTTATGAGGGATGGGGCAGGGCATCAAGGTCTAGAGTCTGAGGCCTGCCACAAGGGAGGACTGGTAAACTCCCTTCAATTTGAGTGGGGAGCCTGAAGGGTTACCCCCAAGAAGGAAGGGTGAACCAGAAGTAGACAGGTCCCCAAAAGGCACTTTCTTTATTCAATCATCTGACATTTTTCATGAGGCTCAATCACTCTCAAAATACTTTAGATCGTCTTTCAAAAGTTTTTCTTTGTTCATCAGGCCCAAATCTACTTGACTTCAGTGACATCTTAAACATGTTCATAATATATGCCAAGGAATGGAGATTTAGTAGAGTGGAACACCAACCAAGGAGGAGGATGTTGAATGCTCCAATTGTCCTATTTGTTTTCTGTTACTACCCTTCACTCAATCCCAGTTCTCAAGGAAGATCCCTCCCCGACTCTCAGCAAGCAGTTTGTGATGGAGAAAGCATCTGGCTTATTGTACTCCCTCAGGAAAGCTGACCTCTCAACTCTACCATGCTGGGTACAGCTAGTGGATGCAGGACATCCTTGACCTATGGGCAGTCCATTTGGGTGTTGGCCAGGGAGCCATGAATTGGTCTATTGGAACTTTGCCAAAGAGATAAATATGAATTAAACCAATAAGATCCTCTTGCTGATACAGTGTGAATGTGAAAAATTTAGAGAGAACCAACAATTGATAGTAAGACTAGAAATTGGGGGACATTGAGAGAAAAGCTTATTATCAGCATCTACGAGACAGAGGAAGCCATTGGTCAGTAGAAGCTATGGTAACCCACGAAGAAGAGAAGTGGGCAGTGCAAGGTTAGTCAGTAGCAACAGGAATAGAAGAAACAGAAACAGGGATGAGCTTGTAGTCTAGTGAGGGAGACAGACATTAATCAAATAATCACAGAAATGGATATAAAATTGCAACTCTGATGAGTGCTGTAAAGAATGCTATGTGGTGTTACGAGAGCCCACATTAGAGAGATTAGACCAAGTCTGAGAAAGTCAAAAAATGATAAGTGAGCTGAGATCTGAAGGACAGACAAATGTTAACCAGGCAAAGAACCAGAAGAGAGCATTCCAGGCACAGGAAACAGGTGCAATGGTCCTGTGGTTTGTAGAAGAACAGAGTAGTTGAGTAACAAGTAAGATGTGGTTGAGTGTGGGGCAAGATGAGACTAGAACAATGGGTAGATTGTCTAAAAAAAGGGATGACAAGAATTGAAGAATTTAACATTTAATGGTTGGGAAGAGGAGGATGAACTTAAAAGGGAGACAAACAGGAGCAATCAGGGAGGGAGAGGATAAATCAGGAGATGAAAGTGTGTTCATTGGATTTATCAACATGGCAGTCATTGGTAACCTTTACTTTGGGGTCCTTGGTTGGGACTTTGGTTTTGAAAAAACAGGTAGCTGCAAGTATAGTTTAATTCGTATATGCTTTTATTTTCCCACCCACCTCCCTCAAAAGAAAAAGATAAGCCCTTTCCCCCAAAATTCCAGATTTGCAACACGAATACAACAAGTAAGGGATCTAGAAAGGTGCAGGACCATTTGTATACATTTTGTTGCATAGACACAGCCTCCCTGGTGCTTAGAAAAACAACTGTTTTGTAACATGCAAAAGAGTCCCCTGGAAACTTGTATGTGTTCCAAGAGTAACCTATTTGAAGGATAAAACTAGAAATTAAGAGAATATTTGTCTTTACTTTCAAAAAAAATTTCATCCGTATATCGAAACTGTGTGTTTAGGGAGATGAGAACATAACGAGTAGGGGGATACTGTGGTTAAGAGAAGGAAAAGAAAAGAAGGGCTGGAGTAAGACTTGTTTTAAAGAAGGTGATTCAAATGAAGGCACGGATATACATCCCAGCCACCAAAATGTATCCCATATGGCCTGTCGCCTTGTGTGTTCAGCTCTTTTGTTGATTGTTAGTTGCACAATGAATAGATGACTTCATCAGGTGAGGTCTGATGATTCCTAAATGATCCCCCTCAAAGACTAGAAGGATTTCCTGGTCTGGAAGTGCATGAATGACTTAAATTGCTTTTCCCAATGGCATTATCTTTGCACTTGCCCATAATGACTCATCTATTATTGGGCTGCCCAGCTACTTAATCAGCCCCGTCTGTTCCCTCTGCCTTGATTAACCCAAGTAACTGGATCACCAGCTAATGTCATCACATTACTGCTTGTAGATCCTTTGGAGAGTTGACCAAACAGATCAGAATATCGATTCCAGGAGTAACTGATTCTTAAGAACCGAATGTTTTATCCTTGCCCTGTCTTTCCTATCTTTGAACTGTTAAGCACAGCATGGCTGACAAGCCATTATGATACATTTCATGGTCACCATGTTTTCTCATATAGGTCTCTATAAATGCCTTTGAGGTCTTTTGAGTTGGCCAAGATACAGCTCCTTTCAATTACTCTTTAAAATTGGAAACATTCTCTTATTCTTGGAGGGCCTGGGGGCAGAGAAGAATTTGTACATATAAAATGCTACTCATCTAAACAGGATGTGGTGATTTTATTAATTATGTTGTGCTTTGACATCCTTGCTGGAAGAGTGCTTTGTAAAAGTAGAAGGAATTTTTAGCACTTGTCGTTTCATACAGAGATGGCCATGCCAGGATGGCATGGAGACCGGGCATTGTAGCCACATTCCCTTTGTAAAACTCAAAGTCCTAATTAAATATTTCTGATCCTTCTTCTACATATTATATAGAAGACAGGGAAGGTTCGTGCTCAGATAAATAAGTGAATGAGCTGATCTTTTATGTAGGGTTCTGGAGACTTCATACAAGTGTTTATTTTGCTATATTCTGGATTCTATGGGAAACGAATAGGCTTTGGAGTTAAATGGATTAGGAACCAAACTTCACTTGGACAACTCAAGGCTTTAAAACATTCTTTTAGAGATAAATAAGCTTATTTCACACGAAGATCGGGAGATATAAAGGGGCTAATGCAGGAAGTGCTTAGTACCGTGCCTGGCATGCAGTGGGTGCTTGAAAGGTTAATTACCTTTTTCCATGGGCAGTAGTTCTCAGCAGCCTCAGTAGCACCTCAAAATCATCTGGAGAGCTTGACAAAATTCCATGCCCAGGCTGTACCCCAAACCAGTTAAATCAAGATCTCTGTGGATGGGACCAGGGTTGAGTTTTGGTTCTCACAAAGTGCAGCCAAGGAGACTCAGATGTCTTAGAAAGAGCTGCCATTACCAGCCCAACCCCAAGGCCATGCATGGCTGTGTTAGGTGCCTGATTGTGTCCTGGCTGAGTCATGCTCCTTGGTTGGACATGGGAAATAATAGATGGGCATATGTTGTAGCCTCTTGTTTGTCATGATTACATCCCAGCAGATACTGAGTGCTCTGTGCTCGATAGTACATTTTGTGGGGGTGATCTGCTCTCCTGACAGCTATCTGCTCCCAAGTGCTCACTCAACTTGAGATTAACCCCACTGTCAGCCTCACTCCTCTCATGAGGGTGGATAAAATCACGGATGAACCCATCTGGGCAGATGACCTGTATGTAGCCATTTTCGTTTATTCAGATTTCTAGCTCTGTTGACTTGAGAGACGGGCTAGGTTAACGGAGGCCACAAATACTTTAACCTTCTCTCCAATGCTGTTAAAACAAAAACAGCTGGGGCAGGGGAAGGAAAACAAATAAAACACAAAGAATCCCACTACAAAGCTTTGCAGTCCCCTAATAAAAACAATCGTCTGTGGCGTTTCCAAAAATATGTTGGGGACAATGCAATCTCCAGAGGGCCAGAAGGAATATGCGGACAGTGGAGACTCCCAGAATGACCTGTCAAAAACTAAAGAAAGAAAATTTCTTTTCTGTCAAACCATTGGTATGCAAAAGAAAAGAGAAAGGCATTTCCCCCTGTAAGACTAAGTGAAAGAGGCGGATTGGATGAACCTGTGAGCCAATACCAATGCCACTATCTATTTTCTGCAGACTTTGCAAGCTCACTTTGTAGCAGAGGAAACGTGAATATGTCCAGATGCCACAGGGTGACTTATTTGATTATTTCCCAGGCTTAAAAATGCACATACAGAAATACACACTGCTCTCCCTCCTTAAATTGTTTAGCACACCACCACTGTCAGAATACAGACTGGACAACCTCAAACATACTCCTAGCAGCATTGCTTGGCAAATGTGGTCCTTTTCTTTAGAGGTGGGAAGAATCTTTGCATAAAATATATCTCACAATTTAAGAAATCAATCTTTCTGAAAAATCAAAGTGATATTAAAGGATGCCTCCAGTGGTCTAAGAATGCCTAATCTCCCTGTCTCTTCCCCCTTCTTTGTCTACCCGTTCACCCTTGGCTTCTCCCCCTGGCATGGGGAGGGGGCGGAGGGCGGGGGGTGTTGGGGAGAAACTTTGGAGTAGAATTTCAATGCGGCAGCAGGAACCCAGCGTCTGTTATTTTAAGCTCTGGACACCAGACAGGACATTTTGTTTCCAACACACTCAGGGGCAGAGAGATCTCAGTAAAGATCAAGAGGCTACGGAGCGGCAAGAATCATAAGAATCACATTAGCAGTGACAAGCTCCCCAGTGGGATGGAGAAAACAGTGTTTGGAGTGGTTTGCTGAGAGGAACGCACATTTTTATCAGGCACTGAAGCACTCTCTTTTGATGTCCAGATTCCAAGGTTAAGGCATGTTTTATAGTCACATACACATGTTCCAGGGACTGTCCAGGCTGCTCAGTCATGCCCCTGTGGAATGCATGCAGCAGCAGGCAGGCTGGACATCAAGGGTGGACGGCTGTCTGCAGGCCTGATTTCAAGGGCTCCAGGAAGACACTTTTGCCTCCACCACCCCACCCACTGCTCAAATACATCTCAGGGGTTTAATCCACAAGGAGAGTCGAGAATGGACATCTCTTGTGCATCTACTATGAGACAGGTACTGCGTTTTTGGGCCCCCTTCACAGATGAGGACACTGAGGCTGGAGACCATTCATGCGTTACCCAGCTGACCCGGAAACTGGCTGTGCCTATGAGTTTATCAAAGTCTGCTCTCTGGAAAGAAGCTGGTAAACTCATTCCTGATGAAGTGTGAGTCCCATGATTCATGGATTCATACATTTCACAGATGACAAGCACTCGCTATGCACTGCAGCCAGGCCAGCAGCTAAGGTGGAGCAGGAGATGAAAATATTCTGAGGCTGTTTGGAAAGACATGATCTAATAGCAGATAGGGCAGATGTCAAATAATCCACAAGTGCGAAGAGTCATAAGACAAATGAATACTTACAGAATGAATTATAAGATTTAATGTTAATTTGCACTTAAATAGAGAGCAGTATCTTAGCAAGTCACTAATTATGGAATTTTACACATTAAATGGGGTAATTTGAGAGCCTAGGGGCTTTCCGGGAACCTTGTAAATCAGTGATTCTTAGAGGAATACACCAGTCTTCTGGGAGTATTTTTTTCCTAGAATACGCACCGTAAAGCCCCTTCTGTAGAGATTCTGCTCCAGAAGGACTGACATGGACTTTTTAGAAAAGATCCCTGGGTAACTGTGGTGTGCACCCCCAGTCAAGAACCACCGTCTGAAGTCATAAATTATATTGTGGTTATTGATTCTACAAAGATAGTAAAGCTAATCTTAATTGAAGACACCAGAGAGCAATTTTGTTTCAGAGTATTTTTATACTCAGTCAACAGATGTGTGTGTCAGGTTCCATCTGCCCTTTTTATTTTCTATGAAGAATGGCAACTCACTCATCATCTGAGCCTCAATTTACCGTTCTGTTAAATGGGAACGATAATAATAGCTGCTGCACTTATTTCCCAGACTTTGGGGAGGATACTATTTAGTACCTATATGTGCAGGTGGCTGTTGTGTTCAGTGGAGGATTAAAAGATGACTATATCTACTATTTTCAAGGAGCTTATAGAGTAGAAAATTAATGTAATCATAACGGAAGGTAGAAAACTGAACACCCTATGGAAGACATGCTCTGGGAGTTTGGAGCAAAGACCTAGAGGTGGTAAGTTAACACCTTGTGCGTGTAAGTTTGGAGGTGGGAGCACTGGGGGAATGGGTAGCTCCCTTGCCTACAACGTTTGGATTACAGTCGTGAGAAAGATCAGTGGAATCAGACCACTGAGAGCTGCGAATGCCACCCTAAGAGCTAGAAGTTTTGGGTGGGTAATAGGGATCTGCGGCAGCATCATGACTGGGAAACGCCATGTTCTAAGGGGGTTTAGGAAGAGGAAGCTCATAGTGTATAGTGCATGGATTAGGAGGCCAAAGTGGCAGCAAACATCTGAGGTGGATGAGGAGACGTGTGTCAGCCACTGTTCTGGTTTGCAGCCAGAAGGCAAAGAAAGTGGCAAAGGATAGATCCTGTGCTGAGTAGCTGGGTTAATGGGGTCCCCTGAAAGGGCTCTGAGAAACAGCACAAATGAAGTGGCCACTAGAAAGCCCCATCCGAGACAGCTGCCTCTGTGATTCAAACCTCTGGTTTTCAAAGTGTTTGCTGGGGAGGGTGCACTGAGAAAGCCTCAGGGAGGAGGGTGTGGGGAAGGACTGAGAGAGACGCTCAGCAGGTGGGAGATCAGACCTTCCCCAACCCGCCTCCACTACAACAACAGCACATGGCCAAGAGCTCAAGGACTGTGAGCCCAATCTCCTGGGTTCAGAATCAGCTCTACCATCTTGGGCAAGGTACTTCCTCTTTCTGTGATCCAGACTCTTCGCCTGTAAAATGTGGATAATGACAATGATGACACTAATGATAACAACAGTGCCCATTTCATACTGTCATGAAGATTAAATACTAAGCCCTTAGAAGATTGTCTGGCACACAATAAGCCCTACATGAGTGTTGCAAAATTAAAAAAAAATATTTTTTTAATAAAATGGACTTCTACATACCTTTCACTTGAAAAAAATTCTGTGCTTCAAAAATATTGAAAATCATTCATTTGAACCAAAAACTGGACTTACTTGGATTTGCCCTCTAAGGTTGGACCCTGAGATCAACATAAGTGACCTGTGCCACTTACAGCCAATCTGGCTGTTCCTGTGTACACCTCAGTCTTTTTGGTGCCCAGGACACATCCTCTGATATCTTCTTATCTACTAGAATTAAGTGTTCACTAGAGTCATTTTCATTCTCTGTGTTCAAGTCGAAGCATATGACCACCGGCAATCTAACTACATAAGGTCCTCCTAATTGACAAAGGTAAAATCAATTTTAGGGACATTAACCAGTACTTAAGACCTAATCAAGTGAGTCCTTAGAAGGGACAGGGCTCCTCCTGAAGTAAGAGCTTCAAGGAGACAGAGAGGGGCCTTACGTGAAGGAGATTCTCCATTGCTGGCTTTGAAGATGGAGGGGGCCGCATGGTCAGGAATTCAGAGTCTCTAGGAGCTGAGAGGGGCCCCACTGACAGCCAGCAAGGAAACAGGGACCTCACTCCTGCAAACTCAAAGAACTGGATTCTGCCACACCCATGTGAGCTTGGGAGAGGAGCTTGAGTTCCAGAAAAGAGGGCAGCTGCTGACACCTTGATTTCAGCCTTGTGAGAACCGGGGGAGAGGACAACCTGTGCCCAGACTCCTGACCCCAGGAGACTGTGAGATAATAAATGGGTGTTGTGTTAAGCCACTAAGTTTGTGGTAATTTGTTAGGCAGAAATAGAAAACTAATACATTCTCTGTAGCCCAGAGCACATGCTGGGCTTCTCCAGGCACAAATCCACCTGCTTAATCCTCCCCAGCTGTGGCTGTAGGGTAGCTGATTTTCTCCACAAACTTCTCCAGACAACAGTGGGGCTGGGGTACGGCCCCGCTGCATTTGGGCGTTTTGCTGCTTAGCTGAAAATGAACCCTTGATGGGAAAAACAAAGATCAATGTGGAACAGCAGCTCCCTTCACTCTCAAAGATGCTACAGCTGGAATCATGTTCTTTCCCTCTCCAGTTGTACTGAACTGACATGGAATTCCCTGTGCGTTACATCACAACTCCCCCATCTCAGAGTCCATCCACACAGAGGAAACAAAAGTGAAGAGGAAGCTTCTGTAGGACTCATGGCGTAAAAGGATCTCTTGTTTGTAGGACGGGTGCAAGGAAGTGGCCACAATCCTTTTGCCCCATACCATCTAAAAGACAAACAGATTCTCTTTACACTCTTGCTAGGGAAATTTTTTAAGGCCTTCAAAGTGAGTGCAGAATTCACTGAGCTGCCATAAAATTCGACCCTTGGCTAGCTCTTAAGGTAAAGTAAATGAAGAGACAGAAGGTTGTGGAACATTTTGCAAGCCATTTCTGCACAACCAGACAAACTTCCCTTCCTAGCTGGAGTTCAGTTTGTTGGCTAATTCTGTGTTTATAGGATAAAGCCAAGTTGTCCTACATGCATGTAATCAGCAATAAGGCAGAGAGGCAATGCCTGTCACTTCACTTGCTAACCCCAACCTTAGGTCCACACACAAGAAAGACCAGGTAGAACTTTTTTACCCCCCAGCACAGGTGATTAATCACGGACGGAGGCAGCCCCTCAGCTGAAAGCCAGCGGAGCGTAGCACCCGCCATCTGTTTTGTATTAGCTATTGCTGAAATGCCAGCGGCCTGAAACCATTTAGAAAACGGAGCTCTCCGTGCTTTCTGTCTCTTTCTCTGCCTTGCTCTGCATCTCCAGCTGGTAACCAAGTGGCAAATATATTTAGGAAGTAGCAGCTAGTTCCTCCCTCAACAATGCCATGGGCCGTCGACGCCAGGACCCTCAGACGGTACATTTTGGGTGGAATTCACTGTGTACTCTTGTGTTCACTGAGGGACTTTAGAGGGACAGAACTACCATGTTGCTGCATTTGAGGGGAGAAAAGAAATTGTAGGAAGTCAATTTTGTCTTCGCTAAACTCTCCACCGAGGTAGATGCTGAGAAATGGGGGAAGACTTTTTAAAACCCTGTGTCCAATTATCATAGTTTTATCTCCTCAATCATAATCCTTTTTGGTTTTCACTGTCTCTTTCTCTCTCTGAGGAAGAGACAGAATTCTGGGTCAAGGTCAATTAGCAAGAACAGCCGCAAGGTAAGCTTGATGGTGCGGATGGCTAAGTGTAGTTTGCAGCTACAAACAGCTTGTGCTGAAGAAAAGCAACTTAAGAGAGAAGTTTGTGACTGTATCTCATGTCAAATATCAACAGTAGGAAAGTGAGAAAATCCCACTCTTGAGAGCGATTTGCTGTCACCTAGTGTACTTCTTTCTTTCCCCTCTCAAAGCCCTAAATCTTCCTAGTCACTCCTCTTTTTTTAAACCTATCAAACTCAAGTGTAAAAATATGTGTGCCCTGTTCCAGGGACCAGAGCAAAGGTCCAAGGTCACAGCTGGAAGGTGCTCGTGCCACTTTCTCCAAGTCCATGTCGGGTTAGAAGCAGGGTCAATACCTCACCCGCCAATCTCATGATACAATTTCACAAATGATCAGGATGAACAAAATAATCCAGACAAAATGATTTAAAAATGAAGCATGGTTGTATTTTCCAGAGTGAATGCATTATATATTTTAAGTATTTTCCAGAGTGAATGCATTATATATTTTAAGTCTCACTCTTTTTTCCTTTATCTTATGTTTCTTCTCCAGAGGATAAGGAAGAGAAAAATGGTTGAGATTCATAAATTAATGAAGTTACTTGAAAGACCTTGCCATTTTAGTCAACTCCTTCTCCTGATAATTGAGTAAAGAACAGAAATTTAAGCCTTTGGAAAAATTTTTTAAAAATGCCACATATGGTACATAATGAATTTTCTGGAGTGGACTTACCCATGACATCATAACAACAGAAGCACACAGCTTTTAGTGCTTCCCAAAGTAGATGAAATGCTTCAAGAACTGTTGAGCAGGATCGTGTTTTCATACTAATTCAATCTTGATATGAGGTCGCTAGTTTTTTCTCTCTACCTGGGCTCAGAATTCAGTCCTCTCTTGTGACTGGTTACCTTGACTAGTCAAGTGCTGATGTGATGAACATCAGAGGTTCGATCCTTATTCACACCTCCAAGCTCCCTTTTAATCTATGGTCCCAGAAGAACCAAACTGTGGCTGAATGAGAGAGTTGGGATGACTCAAAATAAACCCATCCAATTTAGATAACTAGCCTAAATGTCTATGTTTCTAAATTGCACGTTTTAAATTGCAATTTACAATTTTCTGATAATGATGCAATTTATCATTTTCTGTCTTATCACATCCCCTCCTTCCAAAAAAATGTGCTGCATGTCTGAGAGTGTCTTACTATTTCCAAAATACACATTACTCCTGTTCTGGCCTGACTTTAAGACCTGTTGCAATTTCATGCCATTTTAATTTCTTCTGAGAAAGCATTATGCCCAGGGTCCATTTTCTGCCTCCAAAAAGCACACAGCATTGGGGGATTTAGCAACATAATAATGATAAAGATCTCAGTACCTGCCGTGGCCTGGGACTCGGTTCTGTGAAAAAGAAGCAGAAGCGGTTGTAGTAAAAAGCAGACTAGAAGCCCTGAGAGTCCCTATAAAAAGAAAAGAGATTCATCTTCAGTCCTTTGGACTTGGTTTTCCTCAGCCACCTTCATTCCATTCCAGTTCGAGAGTTTATTTCCTAAGTCAATAAGGGAAGATCGGGAAGCTGTCTAAAATATACAATGTCTTCTTACAGTATACGTCCATCAGCAAGTCTGGGGAAAGAATGTCTTGGACTGAAGTTAAGTAGTGTGGCAAAGACTGGCTAGCTCTTCACCAAAGCCATTTCCTCCTTCTAGGCAGACAGTAAACTTCATTTTCCAGGCTCCTTTGTGGTTAGGCAAGGTCGTGTGACTAAGTTATGGCCAATAGAATGTGGGCAGAAATGAAATGTGCCTTTCCAGTTATGGCCCCTGAAACTACCATACACGTGATCCTCTGTGCTCCTTACCCCTTTGTGGCAAACTTGGAAGACATATGTTGAAGCTGGAGGAGCCACTAGATGGAAAGAGGCTGGCTTCCTGGAAGAGAACTACCTGCCCAACAGGAACACTCATTTTGGACTTTCTATGAGCAAAAAATAAATTTCTATTGTGTTAAGCCACTGATTTGTTGGGGTTTGTCTGTTACAACAACTAATTTACCTTAACTAATACCAGCCTTATAAAGAAAGATACTATGAAAAATTTTCAAGGAATCAAAATCCTAAGGCCCTCCACTTTTCATTGGCTGTATGGTATAAAGGGAAACTAATTTTTCTGTGGGAGTTTTAGTTTCTCAAACTCTCATTACTAGTTACAAAGAAATGTCATGAAAACATGAATTTTCTTGATTGAAAAATATTCTAACTGCAAATCATCATTAAGATAGGGGAGAGGCGGGAAGGAGACCCCTCCAACATACTCAGTGGAAAATGCCATTTTGGATGCTTAAGAATCAACCTACTCTCCTCTGTTTTAGAAACATACTTCGACTCGGACAGAGAGGATTAGTTGGTGCCCAGTACTTGCTGATTACTGTGTATAAAAAAGTCAAATGCACTTTTGAGCTTTGGATGGTGTCTCCATAGGAAACCTCAAGTGAGGGATTCAGCTAACTGCTTAGATGATTAAAGGAAAAACTCCATTTTTGCTTCTGCTATTTGGGTAGCATTGGCTTGAATTATCCAGCTTACTCACCTCTATATTAGATGGTGTCTAGACAAAGCCTTAGTATATGCAATAATGTAAAACCATTCATTTATCGAAAGAATAGAAAAGGAACTCTAGATTTTGGCCCATGTGTGTACTCATCAAAGAAGTGATTATAACTCCAGTATTTGAACCAAAATAATTCTATAGGTAACCACTAAAGAAATGATATTGTACTGGTTTGTGGATCATGATTAGATTCCAAGGCTTGTCCAGAAAATCTGCTGAGTCCCAAATCCAGTCATTCAGTGTTCATTCATTCACGTATTTGATACTTAAGGCACAATTAATTAATTAATCACTACCTATTTGGAGGGCTGGGTTGGGGGGTATTGACTAACATAATAGGAACAAAAAATGGCATGAGATGGAGGAGGGAAGGATTATTTTCTCACTGTGGCCATCAAGATAGGGCTTAGATGGCTGAACAGGGGTTCAGGAGATAAAGAATGGGTATAGTGGATTCTTGGGAGAGATGATGGCCTTCCAGATAGAGGAAATACCGTGAGCATGCATAAGGGAGGGTCCAATGCCTGGTGAATAGTTGATAGGATATGGCCAAAGCTTACACTGAAGGGGGTCATTCATTCACCAACATATACTGCTTGAGGCTGGGGAGAGTGTCCCTGCCCTCATGGCTCTTGTATTCTCCTGGGAGACAGAGAAAAACCAAGGAAGTGAGTACATAATTCCAGATGGTGATAAGTGCTATCAAGAAAATGGTGCAGAATAAGGGAGTAGAAAGAACCACTCCCAAGGAAGGGGTGATATTTTAGAAATGGGGTTAGGGAAGGTCCCTCTAGGTTGGTGGCAGGAGCTAGAAGGGTCACTCCAGCATGAACCCCCACTCCAAGCTGTTCTGAGTCCAGATTTTATCTGGGCTGCAAGTTGGTTCTAAGCCTGCTCTGAGAGATGACCTTGAGTAGCAGAAAGCACAAGGGCATTTGTGTCTGGGGTCAGGAGGAAGGAAGGCCTGTGTGGTGGGTGAGGGGTCAAAAATGAGAAAAGGTGGCTGGAAAATCAGAGAAGGCCCCAACTGTTTTCTCCAATTTTGTAGAGAGATTCTCTCTTTGTTTGTGGAGCTAAGAAAAATCTCATCAGTGAGGATTTTTGACTTATCTTTGTTTTTAAATATTATCTGAACTTGTTCAACTGACAGAATATACACCATTTTTTCATTGCTTGTTCCTTTTTGCATAGAAACCAAAAGTCATCTTTAGCTCCTCAGATGTTTTCGGTGAATAGAACCAGGGATTTTTGCAATGAACGGTTAGAATACTCAGTTTTAATTTTAAAATAGGCAACATCACCATAAAAGAGTGACACCATAATATAACGAAATGTAGACTAAGAAGACATCACCTCAATTCAGGAATGGAGAACCCTCCTCCCAGAGGCTGATACTCAGAGGAAAAAAGAAGAGCCTTCACTCCCCAGCCCTGCCAAAGGTGATATGTGATGTGCAAACAGAATTTGAGGGCCGAGGTAACAACTTCCTCACAGATGTAATGTTTTGAATACTTCCCAAGCCATGTAAGAAATAAAATCTCAGAAAAATTTAGTGTGAGGAGGCCCTCTGTTGGGGAGCATGTCTATTTAATACGCTTCCTCCTCAGGTCTTGGGTCGATCACATTTTTGATTTTCTAAAGGGCAAAGGAAGCTAGAGTTCCTTGTACAGGTGCAATGGCTAGGGGTACTTAGCTCTAATTTGCAGACTCAGTTTCCCCATTCTTTTCTTATTGGCCTTCCTGCTAAAGTTCACCAAAACCTGGGTTTCCATATTCTGATAGGCTTGTGAAACTTTTTCTTCATACTGAAAGTGGAGAATTGAGGTAATTGTATCTAAGTTTGTTCGATAATATCTAAGATGATTGAGAAATATGAAATTGAAAGTATAGCAAGAACCTTAGTATCTGATATTCAATAGACGCATCAGGTTGCAAAGACCATGTTTTTTTTGCAAAGTGCCAATATCATTTTGACACTTCATCAAAATTCTAACCACTGTAGCAGGAAAATGAGTAGCCAACAGGAGGGTGATGATTATAGTGCAAAGTCAAGCAGACTCCACATAATGATAGGAAAAGCCACTCTTTCCAAGTTGTGAATATGAAATATTTTGTCATAATTTATTTTAACTTAAACTTAATTTGTTATAATTTAAACTTAGCAGTTTGCCCATTGGGGATCTCCTTTATCACCAAATGGATTCTATCTATGGAAGATGCACTGAAGAGATAAAGAATTTAATTATTGTGGATAGTACCCTGTCTACCCCGAGAGACAAGAGTTATTAGAGAAATGGCCTTATCTCTGCCAGAAGCCTACTATCAAATCAAATAAGATAATCAGTGTTGCGACCATGAACTCTTAATGACTTTATGTACTTTAAAAAAGCATAGGACAGCACAGGATTAAGGAAGAGCCTGTTGTGAGGCACATGTACTTCATGAGGGCATAAAGCTCTTGGTTATTCTTGATATCAAAGTGGTCACAGGGTTGGGGAGCAACAGGTGAGCTGCTTGCAGGAACTGAGTGAACAGTGTTGGTGAATCACACAGGTTTAAAGTGGATCAAAACGCATTTCGTTCTTTTCTTTTCTGGGTATTCTCTTATTTTTGTCCATTCTCCTCCTCCTTTTCTGCTAGGTCCTCTGCCCCTGTCTGCACTTGCCAGAATTCCATCCTCTGTTCTCTTTACTGTCCCTCTGCACAAGTATGCATCCCTTTCCCTTTCCTTTATGTAGAAATGTGCTTCTCAAACTTGATCCTATATGAGAATCACCTGGATGGATGGTTAAACCAGATTGCTGACCCCGCCCCCAGAGTTTCTGATTCAGAAATGATTGTTGCAGTTCTCATAAGCTCCCAAGTGATGTTGATGCTGCTGCTCCAGGGACCACACTTTGAGAACCCCTGCTGTAAGATGATTTATAGTCATTTGCTCTCTCCCATCAGGCACTCCTATCACTTCATAATTGGGAACAAGAGGGCAACTTTTTCAGACATCAGTGGTGTTATCATTAGCATACAAATATAATGAGCAAAACTGGACATAAGCATTGGCAAGAATTCCAAGGAAGAGGCTGATCTAGGTGAGCAAGTTCAGTCACTGAAATGGCTGATATTAAGCATCCAGAGATTTTGCTTGAGTCTTTTGATGAAAAGATGACCCTAAACAGGTATTTTATCAGCATCTGTATCGTGGCAAATGCATAGTTGGGGCTTAGCACACTTCTTCTTCTTCTTTTTTTTTTTGTGAGGAAGATCAGCCCTGAGCTAACATCCATGCCATCCTCTTTTTGCTGAGGAGGACTGGCCCTGAGCTAACATCCATGCCCATCCTTCTCTACTTTATATGGGATGCTGCCACAGCATGGCCACGGCATGGCCTGACAAGGGGTGCGTCGGTGCGCGCCTGTGATCTGAACCTGGGCCGCCAGCAGCGGAGCATGCGCATTTAACCACTATGCCACTGGGGCCGGCCCCAGCACTTTTTAATTCAACTTTAAAATATGTATTGGAGACCTACTATGTGTCAGGCACTGAGCTGATTGCTGGTCTATATGATAATGGTTTCTATCCATAAGAAATCCACAATCCATTAGTGTTTGATGAGCACTGCAACAAGCATTTCTGAATCAGATGCTCTGGGGGTGGGGGTCAGCAATCTGATTTCACCATCCCTCCAGGTGACTCTAATGCATACCCAAATTTGAGAACCATGTTTCTACATAAAGGAAAGGAAAAGGGGGGCATATTGTGCAGAGGGAAATGTTACGAGGACAGAGGATGGAATTCTGGAAAATGCAGACAGGGAAGAGGCAAAACAGAAAAGGGAGGAAGAACAGATAGAAAATTGAACAAAGAACAAGAAAAGAAGAGCATCTTCACAACTAAGGGAAGACTGTTTGCAAAGGGAAAATGAGGTGGAGAGGTGAGTCAAATCCAGCTAAGAACAGCCTGTAGGGTAGGTGGGAAGGGGTGGCCTTTGAGGGAGCAGAGTCCATGGAACTGAGCAGAGGACAGGCTGAAGCTGCTGAATGCTGAGTGGGGAGGGGAAGGGGGAAGCGGGCAGAACAAGATATTCTTTTGAGAAAATTTGCAGCAATGGAAGGGATGAGACTTGGTGGCTGTTGAAGAGAAAGAAGGGGTAAGGGAAGATTTTTAGGATGAAGGAAATGAATAAGTTCAAGGTTGAGAAAAGGGGCCAGTGTCTTTAGAAGGTAAAGGGAGAGAATCAAGCACAGAGATGTAGAGATGTGCAGGAGATAAGGGTCATTTATTTGCCGAGCTAAGACGAAAAGAGAGAAGGATTCGATCTTTCAACAAATATTTGTTGAGGACCTGTAATTGCCAGGCACTGTCCTCAGTGTAATGAATAAAATAGACAAAATGCTTGTTTTCCTAGAGTTTACATCCTAGTGAGGGAAAACAGAAAATGAGGAGACACACATATAATTTGTCAGGTGCTCATAAACGCTGTGAAGTCTAAAGCAAGGTGAGGAGAATTAGAGGGACAGGGAGGGGGTGCGATTTAGGATAAGGTTGCTCACCTAATGAGGCTGATTTTGAGCCAAGATGCAAGGAAAGTGGGGGAGTGGGCCTTGCAGATATTGGTCAGAAATGCTGTTCTAGAGAGGCCAGCGAGTGCGAAGACCCTCTGCAGGAGCTGTTCCCCGCATTCTATGAAAAGCAAGGATGCCGGCTGCTCGGAGTGGACCAAGCAAGGGAAAGAGTGGTGGAAAAATGGAAGACCATACCATGAGAAGCCTTGAAGGCCACAGTCTGGACTTCATACTGAGTAATATGGGAAGCAATGAAAAGTTCTGAGTGGAGGGGTGATATGGTCTGAGTTAAATTTTTTTTAAATGATTTTGGCTTCTGTATAGATAGCAAGTCATAAAAGGGCAAGAGAACCAGTGAGGAGATCATTCAGGAGGCTACACCAGTAACCCAGGTGAGAACTGATAGAGGTGGCAGAGGAGCCGCTGAGAAGTGACCAGATTCTGGATATACGTCAAAGGAAGTGCTGCAGGATTTGCTGATAGAGTAGCTATAAGGTCTGAGAGAAAGGGAAAATTCCAAGATGGGTAAAAACTGTTGGAAAATTTGGAGAAGGAAGGGAAGAAATCAGATGAGTTAAAAATAACAGTAACTGTTAGCTTTTATTGAGTGTTTACTATGTATAAGCATCATGCTAAGGTCATTAATTATATTACATCATTTAATGCTCCCTACAACCCCAATTTACAATGAAGGCACTGAGGCTAAGAGATGGTAAGCACCTTGCCAGTCATGGCGGGCCAGGGACTGGATCTCATGCCAGAGCACACACCCTTAATCCTCCATGCGATACAATCTCTGTTGTCTCTGAGAAGTGAAAGATTCCCCAGAGTTGGGAAAGGGAGGGTGGGGAGGCAGGGCCAAGATTGGGAGTTCAAAAAGAATATTGACTGATTAACCAAAAAATATGCATCAAAGCATTAAATAAATAATAATAAGATGAACATTGACAATGCTCTCTTTAGGGGAGTCATTGGCATGGTTTGGGGCTCACGCTCTTGTGGCTGCTTCATCTAGATGAAGAAAATGGCTGAGCTGCAATCTTTCTGGACCTGCTCAAAAGTGATGTCAATCACTGAGGGATCCCTTCAGCTGCCACAACTGGTGTGGAACTGCTTCCCGGCTCCCAGTCCTATGAGATAAACATCCTCTAGATCTTGTTTAGCATAAACACTGACCTGAAATCGAGTAGGCCAGTGGAAGTTGAGTCATGACATATTTATTAAGCTGAGCACTAGGTTTGACACTCAGAGGAACACCAACTTAATTCAATACACATTTCTTGCCCTTAACGGGCTTACAACATTGCTTTGGCTGGTGGACCACCCAACATCCATTAGGATGGAGAAACCAAATCTCCACTTTGGGCTCATTGTGTTGCACGAGTGACAGGCCAGGAGATGAAAAGGGCCTCTGTGCATGTGGAATGCACGCGTGGCCTGCAGTCCCTCAGCCTGTGTGCATTAACTCCATGAGAAGCCTGGCTGCGGAGTGAAGGTAGCTGTTTGTGCATAAACATTGTCATTTCACTGGGCCTGCTATTTCATCTTTGAACCTTGGCTTCAAAGGAACACTGACCTTATTCCTGTAGCTCGCCTGTCTTTGAAGCGTTTGGCTTCGCATTGCAGATTAAAGTGAAGACATTCATCAAGGAACAGATCTGGCCCACTACTCCCCAAACTCGACCCGAAACAAAGCCTTGAAAGGCTCCAATCACAGTTGCAGCAGAGTGGGCTGAAGATGAAGGCTCAAAGCGGGGCGCTCTTTCTCAGATCCTGTAAGGCAGCTCTGGCATGACATAGTGCATCTCTGAGCTTTGGACGACTTTACCCTGAGAATTGGTCTATCTTGGCAGAAAGGGGTGAGTTAATGCAATATTCCCAACCTGTCCTGTTCATTTTATTTAAAGCAGGCATTGTTGTAAATGAGGCCAGAATGATCATTCACTATATGCCTTTGAATTCTTCAAAAGACATGTCAGGCAGAACCATCTGAAACTTGGCTGATGGTTCTGTCAATTTTCTTTTCTACTACTTTCCTTTGTTCATTCCTTTGTAAAGAAATTATCCTATCTTCTCCCTGGTTCTCCAATCTTGGCTTTAAGAAAACAGACTGTACACATAGCCTTCTCTGTATTTTAAATTTTGTTTTCTCTTAAGAAGGCAAGAGAAGAGAGAAATGTTAACTGGGAGGTTAAAAATAATAACCAAATAATTCTTTAATTAGAAGGGTAAGAGAGAGAACCAAGGGGAATATCTCTCATGTCAGAGGAAGAAAAATTGATGATAGACGACTATCAAAGGACAAATTATAATATCTTGAAATGTAATTTTTCTGCAGATCTTCAACTGTGATCAGATAAACAGAGTAAGTTCTGTCTGGGATGAAGTGGTGAACCAATCCTGATTATAAAGTTGGGTAGATGGAAATCCACTGATTCAGATAACATATACACTAAAGGGTTGAAGAAATTGATGGTCATTATTGACACATATGCTAATTTTCAGGATAACTTTTTCCTAGTTATTCATCTTTAAAAGAAGACCAAAGGATAATTCTGGTCATTATAGGACAATTCATTTAACTTGCATTTTAGCTGAAATCTCAAATAATTGTTTTCCATTAAGAAACGCATGAAATTCAAGATCATTAATATGGCTTTGTGAGAAGTCAGGTGTTCAGACCAGTTCTTTCATACAAACTGATAGCTCATGTGGGAATGGATACAGCTCTATTTATAGCTTCAGTTTTAAGAGGTTGAAAGATATCTGCTTATCCATATCTGTACCCCTTAATTTACCACTCCACCAAATTTGGGTATGGCCATGTGACAAGTTTTGGCCAGTGGACTGTAAGCAATGTGGTGAGTGTCACTTGCAGGCTGATGCTCCCTTGTTCTCTACCACGGCGACCATGGAGGCCATATGATGAGTTGGCCAAGCCTCAAGCTAGAAGCAGCCTGAGTCACTGCCCCCATGGAGGGGAACTGTGCAGGGAGTTGTCTGATTTGTGTTAGACTTGGTGCCAGCAAGAAATAACCCTTGGTTCTGTTAAGTTGCTGAGATTTTAGGGTTTATCTGTTACGGTGGCATAATTTAGCTTATCCTGACTAATGCAGGACCCTGGAGGACATCTAGTCTTTGCTCACTTCCATCATAAGAATGCTTCCTACAGCATCCCTGAGAAGGGGTCCAAATGCTTCTTGAACCTCAGGAATAGTAGCAAATAACGTAGCAAGCAATTATAAAATGCTTACTATATAAATTGTTTTCAGACATAATTTTAAGTATTTTATATATTTTAATTAATTCTCACAAAAACCTTAACTCATCAATATTATTTTCCTCATTTTACAGCTGGAGGAACTGAAGTACAGAGAAGTAACTTGTTCAGGGTTGAACAGAACAGATAAGTTAAGTCGCCTGCCTAAGGCCACACAGTGAGTAAGTAGTATCCCATGAGTCAAATCCAGGCAGCCATTTTCAGTTTATGCCCTTAACCATTGCACCACGCAGCCTTCCTAGACGGGATTTTCATTTCCTTTTCACACAGACTATACAATGAGAGAGAATCAAGAAACCCAAAAGGCAAGGTTGGAAAGGACTTTAGAGATCAATCAATCATTGCATTTTACATGGAGGAACAAGATCACTCTACATGCCACTTTCCTGCTCTAGTGAAAAAGATAGGTCTGTCTTGGGGGTTTTCAAACCAGTGTTCTGGGGAGCACCAGGGCTCAGCAGAAGGGCCTCAGAGGCCGTCAGTACAGAGGTAGGTGGAGACACTAGTTTGACAAGATCAACCCTGTTCTAATCTGTTTTATATTGTAAGCTTCTGGGTAAAATTTGTATGTGAATAAAGTATTCTGCTACTTCAACAAAACTGAAAAATGATGGATCTCTCCATACTTCTACAGAAACAATAGGCTTGGAAAGTTTCACTAAAGAATGTGCAATGGCTTCACATCAGCTGGGAGGTGGGGCAGAGCACATGGATTGTATATCCCAGTTCTGGGGCCAGGATAATTATCTCCCACCATAAATGCACTCACTAGATTGCCTGGCAGGAAGGACTGCCTTATTCATCACTGTACCCTCATTGTGATATGTAGTCGAAGCTCTACAAGTTGTATCTGAAATATAGAAGGAGAGTTCCAAGAGGCTTTGATGAAACGATTTTTTATAAAGAAGATTAAGCTCATTTGGGTTGAGCAAAGTAGCACACTTTGGCTGTGGTGACCCAGTGTCAAAGAAATGGCTGGGAAGTTATCATTGTGTGTCTTTTGCCCATATATCCTCAAATGACCGTGGTGGATTTCTCCTCCCCAACACTTGGATGGCAAAAAATAAATAAAAGGATTAAAAAAATGAAGATTAAATTGACTAGTTTATTCTCAGGGAAACATAAGTCACAGCCCCAAGCAAGCATAAGCAAATACACCACTATTTGCTTCATTTTAACACAACTAATTACACAAAATTATCCAAATTTGCTGATCACATTAAGAAGTGAATTAGAAAGTTTTCTTTTCTTTAGCAAAGCGTTTGTGTGTGTGTGTGTGTGTGTGTGTGTGCTGACAGCAGTCACTAGAAATGTACTAGAAACTTTTAGCACATGGCTTGATTTACAAATTGGGTTACATTAAGACAAAGGTGTATATTTGAGAAGGGAGGAGATCAAAGGGGCAGAAAGGAGACAGACACAGGTCTAGGACAGGAGTTCCTGGGAGCTTTGCACACTGCAGACCCTCTTACCTTGTGTGGTCCCATCCAGTCCCATGATGAATTTCATTGATCTGATGACTTGCTCTGCTATCGGGGGGCTCATGGCTACAGCATAAGCAGCACTATGTGAGTGAATCCGTAAGTAATCCACAAGGTCCTTTAATAAAGGAGAGAATCCAAAAAGAAGGCAAATAAATCTCAGTGTTGGTGATGAGAATCACATCTAGTCCCATCCCCATCCACCATAGCACAAGACATTTGATTCTCGAACACAGTCCAATTTTAAATGGGCATCACCAAACCATTTATTTTTTCTATCCATTTTTCTTAGTCTCTTCCAAGGTATACAAAAGTGAGCTGCTGTAAATTTGGAGTTGAGATCTGTAAGGCAAAACCAGACGTGTAAAGGAAAAATGATTTCCCAAACCTTTGTTGAGTACCTAGCATGTATGAGCACTGGCTTAGCGTTCAGGAGTGTCCAAAGAATGCAGGATGTGATTCTTGCCCTTGAGCTCCTTACACTAGACTGTGCCCATGGAACAGCAATGGACTTCCACCCTCTCTCTCCTTCATTTCACACTCTTCATTCTTTTTTCTGTGTTTCTTCCTTTCCTCCCCCCTTCCTTCTACTCTGGTTCCCTGTCTTTTTAACTTCAAATTCTCCATTTAAGTCTTTTTTTTGTCTCCATTTCTAAGTATTTCTTTCCTTTTCTCTTTATCTCTTCTCTCCCCTGCCCCTACCTCCTTCTTCCCTTCTTCCATCTTTCCTTCCAGCAAGTTTGTACAAGGACTTGCTCCGGGCTATGTTCTGGATGTGAGAGTAGGAAGAGAACCAGGATAGAAAGCCTACTCCCTGACAGCCATTATCCACTTACATTCAAATTAACTTTCTGTCTATTCTTTTGTTTGGTGAAGCTCATAGAAACAGTTGGGTGGGTTTTCACCATATTTAAGAGTATGTGCCTGGTGATGGCTAACTTAAGGCATTGGCCACATGTATTCAGGAAGTTGACATTGGAGGGTCTGGGGGTGACTCAAAGAGAGAGGCAGTCACTTTCCAGAGTGGCTGCAGCCAGGCTGTCCTTCCTAGCTCTGTGCTCAGCACTCCTCCTTGGGCAGCAGCAGGGGTTTTCTTTCTCTGTTGAGAGCTGGTGCCTCCCAGCAAGATGCTAGGGAAGCCAACTAGGAGAGCGTGGGTGGGGTGCAGGGAATAGGATGATGGGGATCATGTGGACCCAAGTCAGGAAAGGGCTGTTTCAGGGAGGAGATCTGGCCCTGAAGGATTTGGATAGATGCAGAGGGGAGAGGCATGGACATACCCTAAAATTAGGAATGAAGATGGCATCTTATGGAGGAGTCAGCTGGGCATAGAGGGAGGATCCAGTGCTTCCAAGACAAAGTGTTGAGGGGTTGTGCCCTTGAGGGGAGGTGTGTCCGCAGAGTTACGGGACAGGCCTCGGAACCTGATTGATTGGGTTCAAATCCTGGCTCTGCCACTGACCAATATGTGATCACGGGCAAGTTACTAAACCCCTCTGTGCCTTAGTTTTCTTCTCTGAAAAATTAGATAATGGTAATACTTACCTAAGAGTCATTATGAGGATTAAAGGAGTTAATACATATATGGTGCTTAGAAAGTGTCTGGTACATAGGAATACCTGATGCTGTTGGCAATTACTATTAATGGATTGCAAACTCAGAGATTCTTAGAACTGGGAGCATGGGGTGGGAGGAGGGGACCAAAATATAAAAACTCCTGGGAGTGTCTTTATTCCAGCTCCCTCAGTTTGTGGGGGGTAACGGTCTAAGGTTGTGTAATGTCATTACATTGGTGGACCCAGACATCAAAGATTTTCAGCCCAGCTCTTCCTCCATCCTTATTAGGGTGGTAACTGTAGGAGTGAACAGAAAGAAAAAGGGTTCCTACCAGACTTGATGACAGACTGAATGACCCTAAAGAGATAATGGGACTAGGAGCTAACACTGTAGCTGATGTTCATTAGCTGCTTGAGGTTCTATTTTAAGAAGTTTACATGTATTAACTCATTTAAGCTTCACAATAACTGTCTGAGGTAGGTACTATTTTTATCTCCATTTTATAGATGAGATCACTGACTCACAGAGCAGATCAGAAAATTATCCAATTAAAAAGTGGTAGAACAAGGATTTGGACCCAAAGAGCCTGGCTGTGGAGTCCCCGCCCTTCACATGACGCTATATGACTTCTCCAGACTAGCGGAGCTGGCTTGGCATGGGGAGAGGGGGACCAAGGGAGCAGAGAGAAGACACCTTCACTTCTTTACCCTGTGGTGCTTTCCCTCATCCACAGAGACTGCTCCTCTTATTTTGGGTAGGGGGAGAATTCCTAATATACTCAAGTATTTATAGTACTAAACCACAGATTGACTCGCATCACTTTCTAAGTTTCACGTCTCTTACTCCTATTTCTCCAGAGACCGAAACTACCTTGAGAGCAGGGAATGGGGTCATACACTTCACTTAAAATCCGTAGTGCTGGGTACTTAGCAGGGGCTTGGTCAATGGTCTAATGGAAAGCAGAGGGGTCTTAGGGACTGAGGAAGGATGGTGAGGATCCCTAAGTCTATAGGGGGTACTAAGCTGCATTCTTAGGAAGAGTGTAGTGATATTCTCTTAGCCTTGGGGCATTGTTGACAAAGATCAGGCAAAGAAACAAAACAAAGATTCCTTTGATCCCTAAAGGGCTCTTCTCAATGTCCTCAACCCCCAATTTTCCTTTGCAAATTGAGAAATTTCATAAAGCTGCGGTCACACGTATTCTTAGTTGGAATAAATGCCTCATCAGTGCAGTATCGCTCCCTTTTAACATTAAGACTATCTTGCCCACAATCTTACTTCTTTTAGACTGAGTCCAATTTCTCTCAGAGTCCAAGTCTGTGGATAGGAGCTAATTTGCTCGTGTGGTTCAGAAAGTGGGGCTCTCTGAGTAACTCCTGCAGAGCATCCAGGAAGCCTTGGTTCCTGGTTTCTGATTCCCTCCTGTCATTCCTCCATTGGGCAACATGAGCCACGAATTAAGAGTTGGCTTTGGTCTTTTGCAAGGCGAATCTGGGTTGTGTCTTCTTTCAGGGTGGGTTAGAGGTCTCCTCAGATTGAGGTTTCCAAGTCCATTTGTAAGTTCAAAACCCTGATTATTTTCTCTACTCATAGGCCTGGAGTTCAAGGACAAGGGTTGCTTTTCTGAGGAAATGAGACAGGAGGGTCTTAGAATAAACATCTTGGTGTTCATTCCATGACCCCCATTTACTTCAAAGGGCTGTCAAATACAGCCAGGGCTCAGCACACAGGGCAGAGCTGACTTCCGCGAGGGGCCTGCCTTTGTCTGGCGCACAGGCTTCCGGGGCTAACACTCGCCCCAACCTTGGCTGCCCCGCCCCACTTTCCTCCTCCAGAATTCCAGCCCTGCAACCTAACAGTCATGAGGGCTGCCTTTGCTTCATTCATTTGCAAGTCTCTGGTCAGCCTGTGGAGGCTGTGAAAGCCGGTGGTTAGCACCAGGCATACAAGAGGACCCAGGATCCAGGCCTGAGAAAAATTTGGACCCCAGAAACTGAGGTCTGCAGTGTTGACCACATCTCAGCAACTGGATCAACAAAAATTAAAAAATAAAAATAAGAAAACAAGCCCTATCAGCTCAGGCTTTCTTCTAAGAAGCCATTCACGGTATGGAGCTCTGACAGGTGGAGAGAAGTAATTACCCGATACTTCACCTCACAGGTCTTGAAAGGATGGAATGCTCCAAGTGGGGTTATTCACAGCTCATCTACAGCAGCTCCAAACTCAAAATGAGCAAAATAGTAAAATCTTACTGGCTCTTGAGAGATTATTTTAGCAGTTTCCCTGAGCTGGGGAGAGTAGGTCGAGGCCAGGGCAGTAAACTCCAATAGCAGAGACAAATTTGTAGGACATTTTGTGACAGGAAGGCTGAGGCCAAGACAAAATCTCTACTCGGTGTGGTAGTATCTTAGAACCAAACCAATTTTTTCCCCTTGTGTGTTTTCAAATAGGTTTTCTTACGTGACACATCTAGTTGTTAACGCATACCGTTCTGAGCTTGACCAACTCCACAAAGGTCTCTAGAGCCTCCTCAGAACTGTTACTGGGAATGCAGTCCCTCTACCACCAACCCTAACACTGACGTTTAAAAAGTGAGTTAAGAGCCAGACGGTTTTATCTTTTTCTAGATTTTTGGACCCAACTGATTATTTTCAAATCTCAAGATTTAGTAAGAACCCCATGAGCACACTGAATTGAAATTATTAGGGTTTCAGAAAAATGTAAAGTGCTAGTGTGTGCACTTTAACATTTTTTTATGGTTAATTTTGTTTTTGTACCCATTGGTTTAGAATCCTGGATATCTTGTGGTACCCCTCAAATTGAGATAGATACTGCAAAATATACAGAAAATAATACATGATGAAAACTGTACTCTAATTATTTAAATACATAAGCAGAAAGATTTTTTTCAAACAAAAATCTTTAGCATTTGTCCAATCCTTTATAAAGCATAGTTTAAAACAATGAGTGAAAATTCTTCACAAAATTATTCAAAGTCCAGGGGAATAAAAACTATGATTTAAATTGCAATTACACATAATTTAAAATTAACGTAATTTAAAAAATTAAAGGTACAGAGGAGCAGATATATAACTTTCATTAACTCATGGGCTCGTTAGGCTGGAAGGAAACCACAGTTTATCTGGGTTTATCAGTCTCACTAAAACCATTCCAGACAGGTGTATATCTGACTGATTTTTAAATCAGGGAACTACACACAACAGACGTTTTCTCAAGTGGCCTCCTATCTCCTGCTCACTCTCCCGTTTTGAAAACTACCCTGTGTTTTCCACGTTTTGAATCTTACTGTTTCAGAGCAGAAGTCTCTGGATAAGCTAACCGGCCTCTGCCAAACTCTCTAATTCTTGCTGCCATCTAGTGGTAAATTCGGAGACTGCAGGGCAATATGGAGCGGGAGGAGAAAGAGGGGGAAAAAGGAGGAGCAGGGATGCAGACCCCCGGGTCCAAGTACGCACGGAATGAGTATTTTAAAAAGCAAGGAAATGAACAGATCTACATCCTTTTTCTGCATCCTGATTAATGTAAATAATAATAATTTTCACAATTGCTCAGTATCTTCCCCAAATGAACAGAAGTTACACAGACAAGAGCAAATACACTTTTAAAATAATCCAACTGACTTCGGGACGGAGAGAAGGGGAGAGAACGCTAGCGAGCTGTTCCTGACTTCCGGCCAGTCACGAGCCTTTGTGTAAAGTGGGTATCAAATGCACGAACTCTAAGGGGCAAAATGTGACATCTACCAAATTTGACACGATTTCAAGGATCCGCTTGCTTCAGTTTATTCAGGTGCCTTTGGTTCAGGAAACAGAGTTACGCTTGGTTAAAAATTTCGGAGCTCAGAACTGCTGCTAAAGTAATCACACAACCACAGGCTCATACAGCGATGTAGCCTGGATGAGGGACCTCCTAAATTTGAGACCCTCTGATCCCACTGCCTCAACAGTTGAGGAAGGGGACATTTAACCTTTCCTCAGGTTTGGCTGAATTTTGTAAGATCCTGGGCATTCCCTATGTTTTTAGCATTACCCAGCTAATTCCCACAGGCCAAGGCTTTGAGCTTGGGAGAAAGTAGGGCTTCTTCACGGGTAAAGACCACTGAAAACTCTGAACATATTAAGCATTTGTACGTCTCATGCAGTGTGAGGGGCTACAGTTAATCTGTTGTTTTAAATCAGGGGCTGTTTTCAGATGCACTCTGGTTGTCCAACTGGTTCACCAGGAGTCTGAACTCTTGTTCCTGCTGGCCACAGTGAGTAGGGAATTTTGAATTTTAGATAAGCTGTTGCTCTGGCTGGAGCCTGAGGTGCCCTCATAGAAGGAGCCAGCACCGCTGTCACACGGTCTCTTTGGGACAGGTGTCGGCTTGTACCAGATAGCTCTCAGAATTTGCATAAAACTGTCATATGCGGCAGACAGCTGACTCCTTTATTGCTCAAACCCAAGTTTAAAGATTTCATTTTCTTTTTCTCCTTTCCTTCTCTCTTCTTTTTAATTCTTTTAAACATTTCCTGTTTTATATTGGCAACTCCCTTGGTGATACTGGCACCAGAATGACAGGGATAACACCCATTTCAGAGTGTAATCCCATCAGATCAGAATTTTTAAGGCGAATATATAAGACATTGGAGGATGACAAGATTTGACCTATGGCTTATCCAAAATTGTGGGAGAGACTTATTTTGCAGAGAAAATCTCTTAAAAGTACATTTCTGATCTTGCTACTATTTTGATTAAAACTCTTAAAACCCACAACATGTAGCACAAGGTCACCCGCCTTAATATCTGACCTTTGCCCACCTTTGCTATTACCCGCTTTGTATTTTTCATTTACCAAACTATTTACAGTTCTGTAACATCCTCTTATCACTTCTGTGGCTTGGTATACATTATTCCCTCTTTCTGAAGTATAACCCTCCATCATTTGTCTATAAGACTGACATTTGTTCTAAGACATCTGAGAGACTGCTCTGCAGACTTAATCCTCCTTCTCTTTTGCACTAAGTCCTTGCCTGTGTGCACTTCTAGTGCTGGCATTTTGTTATAATGTGATTACTTGTCACGTGCTCCTCTTCACTATTAGAGGGTGAGCTCCTTGACGTTCTGGGCATTTCTTGGCTGTGAACCCACTGTCTCGAGCCCACAGTGAGCAGTTGAGGTGTGGTGAACTGAACTGCAGCTCTCATGGAATGCAGAGAAGCCCTGCAGACTGCGTCCCCAGAGCATTTAGGTTTTAAATAGACATGAGGAGTCCCTCTCTTACCTTCCTTCCAGCTATATAACCTCCTGAGGATCCAAAGCTTTTGGTGAACGTGCCCATGTACACATCAACATCTCCAGGGTCCATTCCAAAAAATTCCACGACACCCCGGCCGGTTGGGCCCACGGACCCAATACTGTGAGCTTCATCTATGTAGAGATAAGCCTTGTATTTCTTCTTTAGAGCCACGATCTGGGGCAGACGCACGATGGAACCTTCCATGCTAGGGCATAAAGAGAAATGCTCGTCACTAGTGTGTACCCTCCTGGGAAGCTCCGTGTCAATTCTCAATCTCGAGTAAGCATCAGAATCCTCTGAATGGTTTGTTAAAACACAGATTGCTGGACGCCACCCCCAGAGTATCTGATTTAGTAGGTCTGGGGTAGGCTGAGAATTTGCTTTTCTACCAAACTCCCCAGGAGATGCACGAACTGCTGGTTGGGGACAACACTTTGAGAACCATTGCTGTAGAAGAAACCCTTTGTTTTAGCCCTAAGTGCTTAATTTTTCACAGTATTGTAAATTGCAAAAACACTTCAAGTCCTCCAGCATAGGGATAAATATGAAGTAAATAAATAAGCAAAATTAAAATTCATATTTACATAGTGCCTCTGGAACTCAGGGGATTTAAAAGAACTTTTGACTTGAATCAGTTCTCCCAACACTTCGTAAGCTGTGTCTACACCACACACAGTTTTGACTACACTGACAGGCGAGTTCTATGAAAACACACAGACTCACACCCTTGCCACACAAAGGAACTTGTCAAACAATTCAAGAACTAATCAATTGACACAAACAGAGAGTTGAACTTGTCCCTTCTTCCAATTAGTTTATTTATTAAATTTAATGTATTAAAAAAAATAAACTTAAGTGTTAGGTTGAGTCAGTCAAAACAATCCAGCTGGTTGTGCAGTTACCCAGACCAACTGGTGTGGGTTTGGAGGGAGTAAATCATTGAGTACAGCATTTGTGCTTTTTTTTTTGAAAGGACTTTATTTTTTAGAGCAGTTTTAGGTTCACAGAAAAATTGAGAGGAAGGGACAGAGATTTCCCGTACACCACCTGCCCCACACATGCATAGCCTCCCCCATTAACAACATCCCCTACCAGAGTGGTACATTTATTACAATTGATGAACCTACATTGACACATCATTATCAGCCAAAGTCCATAGTTTATATTAGGGTTCACTCTTGATGTCGTACATTCTATGGGTTTGGACAAATCTATAATGACATGTTTCCATCATCATAATATCATACAGGGTATTTTCATTGCCCTAAAAATTTATTGTGCTCCACTATTCATCTCTCCCCCAGCCCAACCACTGGCAACTACTGATCTGTTTATTGTCTCCCTAGTTTTGCCTTTTCCAGAATGTTATATAGTTGGAATCAACAGTATGTACTCTTTTCAGATTGGCTTCTTTCACTCAATAATGTGCATTTAGGTTTCCTCCATGTCTTTTCATGGTTTGATAGCTCATTTCTTTTTAGCGGTGAATAATATTCCATTGTCTGGATGTACCACAGTTTATTTATTCATTCATCTACTGAAGGGCCTCTTAGTTGCCTCCAAGTTTTGGCAATTATGCGTAAAGCTGCTATAAACATCTGTGTGCAGGTTTTTGAGCACATACAAGTTTTCATCTCCTTTGGGTAAATAACAAGGAGCACGATTGGTGGATCGTATGGTAAGAGTATGTTTAATTTTGTAAGAAACCACCAAACCGTCTTCAAAGTGGCTGGACCATTTTGCATTCCCATCAGCAATGAATGCGAGTTCCTGGTGCTTCACATCCCCACCAGCATTTACTGTTGTCAGAGTTCCAGATTTTGGCTTTCTAATAGGTGTGTGGTGGTATCTTATTATTTTAATTGTATTTTCCTGATGACATATGATGTGGAGCATCTTTTCATATGTCTATTTGCCATCTGTATATCTTCTTTGGCGAAGTGTCTGTTAAGCTTTGGCCCATTTTTAATAAGGTTGTTTGTTTTCGTATTGTTGAGTTTTAAGAGTTCTTTGTATATTTTAGATAACAGTTCTTTATCAGACGCATCTTTTGCAAATATTTTCTTCCAGTCTGTGCTTATCTTCTAATTCTCTTGACATTGTCTTTTGCAGAGAAGTTCTTAATTTTAAGGAACACCAGCTTATTGCATTTGTGCTTTTCACAAGATCATTCTGAATGACTATTTTTAGATTTTAACAAAATGAAAACCAAAGAGAGTCATCTTCCCTTATATAAGTTTGTGAGTTAATTCCAATATTTTCTTAGATTAATTGCTTGTTAAAGTTGTTTCCATTGAGGAGGAGGAGGTACAGCCATCTGACTGCCCAAGCGTAGATTGTAGCCACACCACTTACTAATTGCAAACTTGGACAACTTACAGGATGTTCTCTGCCTCAGTTTTCTCATATGTAAAATAAGCATGATGATGGGACCCTCCTCATAAGGGCTTTATAAGGATGACAAGAAATAATGCTTGTAAAGTGTCTGACACACCATGAGCACTCAGTGTATTGTTCTTGTTCTCAGGAGAAGGAGATTAGGAGGAAATGGTTACAATGAGGCCTAACTTGAGATATTGGGAGCCCTTGACAATGGTCTGTGTTGAATCTTCTAAGAACACGGCATATGGGTGTCATACATAATAAATGGCTGTCTGCTCTCAAAATTCTAGAATTTTCTTTTCATCTTTAAAATGTTATAAGTTGGTAACACAAATACGCTAGAAACCTGACATGTCACAAATAGCCATCCTTTTCCTGGAACTGAATTTGGTAGGAGCCAGAGTTAATGCTGAACAGTTTGCAGACACTCAGGACCACTAATTAGCTACCCTTTGCTGGGGCTGGCCTAGCTGGTGTTAGGAGTCGGCCCACCTGGTTTATATTTCTTCCTCTAAGATTAATGACTCTATGATACTGTTGATTTCTGGAGTTAACGCAGGGCACACATGCGTCCTAGGGAGAACTCAGCTTTTAGAAAGAGTTATGTTCACCCAAACTAAGTTTTCATTTTCTCAATGTGATCAAATTTGAATTGAGCCTTTCCTATAGTGGGATATTGAGTTGGTGCGTGCATAAAGAGGCTATCTATGTTATTCCCATGAATTGCTGTCAAAAAACAGTGCCAAAAATGATAAAGAAAACAAGAACAGTGTTTTATTCTTTCTTTTTAAGTGGAAGGTTGTGTTTTCTTTTGACTTCAGTAGAAGAAAAACAACTAAAATACAACTGTAGGCAAAGATAATTCCACCAGTTAATTTGAAGCTCTGTGCAGGGACTTGAATTGTTCTTAAACCAGCAAACCAGTGAATAATTTCTTTATATCTTTTCTATTACATAATGTATTAGCTAAGTGACAAGACTCATTTTTGAAATCTCCCCGTAACCACCTTCTCCTCCATATATAAAGCATATTATCCACTGGCTGGATTGGGAATTAAACCACTGGTTTGTCAACTTACATGGCGGAAAAATCTTGTTGGTGGGCTCAAAGTATAATTGAAGAGAAGAAAGGAAGGTAGAAAGAGAGAAAAAAAGGATCTAAGACTAATTAAAAATAAACTAACTACTGTTTTCTTTTTCTTTGTCTTTATTTGTTTAAACCGTAGAGATATAGGTTAGAGATTACCACTGAAGTTCTCAATCCTTAAACATACATTATTTTGGGGAGGAGAATGGCTTATATTCTTAGAGAAAATGGCATTCTGACACTTCAACATTTGTTTACATATGTCTTTTTGGAATTTTGAAATTTTGGTATTATTTCTTGATTCATTTTAAAGCTTGGGCTCTAGCTATGCTAGTTTATATCCCAGGTTATTTGGGACGCCTCTCTCCCTCTCCAGTATATTTATGAATAATTTTGCGATTTCTCTCTTTTTTTTTTTTTTTTTCAGTTATTTTATTGAAGTCATAATGGTTTATAACATGGTGTAATTTCAGGTGTACATTATTATTTATCGGTTTCTGTATAGACTGCATTATGCTCACCACCAGTAGTTTTTATCCATCACCATATATATATGCCCCTTTACCCTTTTTGCCCATGCCCCAGCCCCCTTCCCCTCTGGTAACCACTAAACTGTTCTCTTCATCTGTGTACTTGTTTATCTTCCACATATGAGTGATGTCATGTGGTGGTTGTCTTTCTCTGTCTAGCTTATTTTGCTTAACGTAATACCCTCAAGGTCCATCCAGGTTGTTGCAAATGGGACAATTTTGTCTTTTTTATGGGTGAGTAGTATTCCATTGTATATATATATTACACCTTCTTTATCCATTCATCAGTTGATGGACACTTGGGTTGCCTCCTCGTCTTGGCTATTGTGAATAATGCTGCAATCAACATAGGGGTGCAAAAGCCTCTTTGAATTGGTGATTTCAAGTTCTTTGGATAAATACCCAGTAGTGGGTTAGCTGGATCGTATGGTATGTCTATTTTTAATTTTTTGAGAAATCTCCAAACTGTTTTCCATAGAGGCTGCACCAGTTTGCGTTCCCACTGGCAGTGTAAGGGGGTTCCCTTTTCTCCACATCCTCTCCAACATTTGTTATTTTTTGTCTTGGTGATTATAGCCATTCTGATAGGTATAAGGTGACATCTCATGGTAGTTTTGATTTGCATTTCCCTAATAATTAGTGATGTTGAACATCATTTCATGTGCCTCTTGGCCATCTGTATATCTTCTTTGGAAAAATGTCTGTTTATATCCTCTGCCAATTTTTTGATCAAGTTGTTTGTTTTTTTGTTGCTGAGTTGTATGAGTTCTTTATATATTTTGGAGATTAATCCCTTGTCAGATATATGATTTGCAAATATTTTCTCTGAGTTGGCGGGTTGTCTTTTCATTCTTTTCGTGGTTTCCTTTGCCTTGCAGAAGCTCTTTAGTCTGATGTAGTCCCATTTGTTTATTTGTTTTTTTGTTTCCCTTGCCTGAGTAAACATGGTATTCGAAAAGATGCTGCTAAGACCGATGTCAAAGAGTGTACTGGCTATATTTTCTTCTAGGATTTTTATGGTTTCTGGTCTTACATTCAAGAGTTGACAAGAAATCTAAACTTCTCAGAGACACAAAACTAGGAGTGTGACTTTAAAACAATACTTAAAGGAAAATACAGACGAGAACCCTAAAACAATACAATTGTACTTTAAACCAAAAATTATTGAATCATAGAACTTCAGACTTCAAGTTTCAATCACCCTATTTTACAGATGAAGAAACTGCGCTTTAGCTGGGTAAATAGTGAAAGTCAGAGGGATGACCTTGCATTTTCTATATTTATTTCATTGGATGTGGCCACATGAACAGACTCTTCTGTTTACATTGGGCCTCTGTCGCAGCAGGGACACCCAGTTTAAATACCAGCTCTGTTTAATCTCAGTTATCTGCCCTGGGGCAAGCTATTTAGGCCTCGGAGCCTCAGTGTCTCCATCCTCCCAATAACCTCGTGGGTACTGGGGAAGCTTACTCAAGATCACACATGTGACATGTTTAGCAAGAAGTATATACATGATAAATGTGAATTCCTTCCTCTGACATCCATCCTCTAGGTGAGTGAAAAGCAAACAGCTTTGCTATGTAGACAGCTTGTTTTCTGAGTTGCAACTTCTTAAACTGAAAATAAATTTAATGATGAAGGCAGCTACCCTTGATTGTGGGCTTACTATGGGCTGGGCTTCTGCCAAGCACTAGCTTATATGATCTCATTTAATACTCACATGTTAATACTATGAAGGGCACTCAGCTGTAGGCGGCAACACCAGGATTTGAACCCAGGTCCCAGGTCTCTTCCAAATCCTGACTCCTCTATATTCTATATTCTATATGTAAATAATAGTACCTAGATGATCTATGGATGGTGATGTTATCATTATTTTACTATTATTATTATTATAACTTTTTTTGTGTAATTTACTGACTTCTCAGACTTCGTATCTAGCCTTCTCTAACTTGATACCTGCCTGAAACTGTCTTATTTGGCTGTCTCCTCTCTTTTGGAGTTATAAAAAAAATGATTTTTGTGAGCTCTCTGTGTTGGGAGGACTTGGCTCATGGTGGCAAACCACAAACAAGAGATGAAAAAATCTGGGAGTAAAAATCCAAAGGAGGTTTTGTGTAGATATCCACAAGGTATGTGTCCCTAACATATCACTAAAAAGTAGCAGTACATTTGTGAACTATTGATTTCACATTCCTAATCCTGGCCCTTTGGAAAATCTTGTGGGAAATCATTTCATTTTCTGGTGATGGCAGCAAATGAGAGCACCCACATGTTCCAGAACTCTACCTCAGACTAGCTTTATTTTACAGATGAGGAAACTGAGGCCCCAGGAAGTACTGAGGCTTGTCTAAGAGGTGCCCTGCTTTCTATCTATGAGGGCTTTTAGGTCACAGTCTCATTTGAAGATAAGATTTCTGTGCAGATGAGATAAAAGGAACCTTTCCAGGAAGGCAAGTCCATGGGAAGTGGACACTTCACTCTGCACACAAACCAGGTTAATTGAGCCTCTGTGGTAGAGTCCCTCCAAAGATGGCTGCCTGCAGGTCTTCTCACCCCTGTACACACTAGCCAATCCTCCCATCAAGAAGTGGGCTCTAGTTCCCCTCCCTTTGAATCCGGGCTGGCCTTGTGATGTGCTTTGACCAATAGAAGGAGTGATGGCAGAAGTGATGCTGTACCAGTTCTGGGCCTTGCCATTAATAGGCTGGCAGCTTCTGCTTTCCTTCTCTTGGAAGCCAGCTGCCATGTTGTAAGGAAGCTCTGGCTAGACTGCTGAGTGAGAAGAGCCTACTCATAGAGAAAGTACCCCAAAGAAGAGAAGAGAACAAAGCCCTCAGTCAACAGCCGGTACCAAGAGCCCAAATGTGTGAGGGAGGTCACTTTGGATGTTCCAGCCCCAGCTGAACTCCCAGCTGAATGCAGCCCCATGAACGCCCCCTAACCAACACCATGTGGAGCAGAAGAAGAACTGCCTACTTGGTCCAGACAGCATGGGAAATAAGGACTCCTTGCTGAGTAAGCCATTATATTTTGGGTGATTGGTTATACAGCAATAGATAATGAAACAGTCACCGTTGCTAGTGAAGCCTAAGCTGTGGTTTGGTGCCACACTGGCTTGGAGCTGAAGTCCACACCCGTCTCCTCTGTCCTCCTGAGATCATGGTAGGACACAGGCCCACCGTAAGCATTAACACGCCCTGCAGCTGGAGAGGTTTCTCTGTGTAACTGATGGGAATATTTGAAAACTCTGGTGGTCCACTTGATTTCAGCCATGATCAAAGTGCTTAAAATGCAACTTTCTTGTAGTGGAGCCAAGTTCTACTTATCTGCAGTTGGGTTCTGTTTACTCTGGTTAGAGGAGATGCCCATCTGCTCTCCCTCAGGTGATACATCCTCCCGCTAGTCCAGCCCTGAGTGACAGCTGTTTGGATAAGGGCTCCCTTCCCAGGCTGGCAGCTGGAGAAAGACCCACGCTTGAGGTTATGACAGCCCAGAGTCACTATGAGATTATTTCCTAAAAGTAGCAAGTTCAAGGCCAGTGAGTAGTTAAATTATTCTACAGCAGGGCATCTCAACCTCAGCACTACTGACATTTTGAGCTGGATAATTTTTTGTTGTAGGGGACTATCTCGCACATTGTAAGATGTGTAGCAGCATCCCTGGCCTCTGCCCACTAGATGCCAGTAGTGCTCTACTGCAGTTGTGACAACCGAAAATGGCCAGATGTGCCCAGGGTGGGGGTGGGTTGCAGGAGGAGAAATCACCCTGGTTGATAACACTGCTGTAGGGCGATCCCAAAGACTTCATAAACAGGACATTCTGTTGGGGCTGACCTGAGGAGGTACTGATAGGGGATACAGAAGGGGGTGAACTTTGCAACACCACGGTGGCACTGGGAACACCCAGAACACCAACAATGGTGGCAGTAAGTGCTAGAGAAAAAAAATGATACTAGGATTATTATTATTATATTATTTTAAATTTGGGAGAAAGCACTTCTTTTTTCCAAAAGAGAGGGAGTACATGTCTTCTGCTGCTTGTTATTTAGTCACATGACAGAAACAATGTGCACTCGGCACTGATTAGATTAGCTGGCTGAAAGAAATGCTGCTTCTGTCCTCAAGTCTCCTTTGCAGCCACACTCCTTCTGGTTGAGGAGGTTACACCCTCATCCCCTGCCTTTTAATATTTTTCACTTTTCTGTAATTATTTCATGGGAAACATCTCCCTTGATTCCCTAACATTAGGATTGTTTGAGAATTGATTTAGGAATGAGCAACTCAAGAGACAATGTTTCCTTGACTCGTGGACTAGGGCATCGAACAGAAGAAAGGCTTGCAGGTAACTTCCATCTCAGTAATGATAATCGATTCAGACAGAGAATGAAGCAAATTTAATCACCACCTGCGATATAAAAGTGCAGCTCTGAATGGCTTAGTAGGTGTTTTGTCTGCTTAGGTTAAGAGCGGTGGGAAAACGCAGACTTGAGCATAACTTCAGACGGCAAGACCAGCCCCGCCCCATCCAGCTCTTGATGAATTGCACTCTAGGTTAGTCCTACCTAGGAATGAGCAGGTCTTTTGTTTTCTGATACCAACTATTGGCCAGGTTCAGCGAGCAACTGGAGGTTGGGTGCACTGTCTGGTGAGGGGCATCTGGGTGCCTATCAGCAATGTATACTACTGTCATAAAGGCAGGGAGCATTCTGATGTTGAACAACCAGTCCCTAAAGGCCTTTGAAACTGTAGAGCAGCCAAGGATAGTGGAAAGAATCAGTGCAAGTTAGCAATGCCCTGTGAGGATATTCTGAGGAAGCCTTCACGAGCATGCCAGACTCCAAGGTGCTCTGCAATATGTATAGTCATTAAAAAGACTGTTGACCCAAGGCCTGACAGCTCACATTGATAGCTCTGGCTCAGGTCCCGCCATAATACCCACATCTAACTCATTTTTCCATTTAGCTAGGAGAGGTCAGCCTTTCCCCATTTGTCAGCTTGCTGTAGGCCTCAGTGTGTTAAAATGTCTCTGGTTATTTACATACCTGTAGATGCCTTCTACCAGGATAAGAATCTTTTTCCAAGCTCTGCGGGTTCGAGGCTGGCCGTAGATTACAGCTTCTCTCAGGAGTTTCTCTAGGCTTTGCATGTCTTTAAATAATACCAAAAAAGAAATTAAGTCATGAGATGGTTTTTCTTTTTCTGTCCCATTTTCTTTCCTGAGGAGGCACCAAATTTTTTAGGCTCAGGCTGAAACTTGAATTTTCAGAGAGCAAAGTTCAAATCAGAGAACACCTTAGGGGGAGAGAGAGGTTTATTTTTTAGTAAAATTTAGCTCTGACAAGGTAACTAGTCGGGTTTGTATAGCAGGCAGAATAAACCTCCACTGGAGGCACACAGTTTCGTACGCTCTCAAAAGGATTAAATACATCTCTTAGGCTTAAGCCTTGTTGTCAGGTTAAAATTAACTATGAGAGACATAATTAACTAACACCTACTAATTGTTTAGACATGGCATGTTAGAGTGTAGCCGAGTTTGCGTGGAGTGGCAGCATTGCTGGGAGCGTTCTCACTTCCTATGCTTTGGCATCTGACTTTCGACATCCTTCAGCCTCAGAGGTTTCAAAACTTTAAGGCAGTGGGACAATTAGCCTTCCTTTTAGAAATATCTGGAGACTTCTGGACACATTAGTAATAGCTTACAATTACTGAGCCCTATCTGCATTCTAAGTACCCTTCTAAGCATGTTTTTTGTAATAACTCATTTAATCCTCTCATGACCCTGAGAAGGAGGTATCTGCATTTCATGGCTCAGGAAACTGAGGCACTGAGAAGTCTGGTAAATTGCCTGAGGTCTATGATCATAAACAGCGGAGGCAGGATTTGAACCCGTGCAGTCTCGTACCATGACCCACATTTGTAACCACTACCTTTTACTGCCTTATGTGAGAGCCATTGTCACTTCTTCTTGAACTCCATGGTGAAGAACAAGGAAGGATGAAAGCCTGGTAGATTTTTCTTTTTAACTTTTGACGTCAAATTTAATTAATAGTGAGTTTTCATTTATCTGCAATCAGATGTAGATGCCTGGGCTTCGGTTGAGAGACCCTTGAGAAGGATTTGCCTACTAACCCAGCTGTTTTTATTTGTGTGTGTGTTTGTTTTTAACCTGCAAAGGCTAGACAGAGACAAAACAAGGCGGAGGTTTATGTGCATGTTCATTAGAATCATTATATTTCTACTATATTTCTGTGCATCCCCTAAGCTTTCCCTTTTTGAGAATCTGAAACTGAAGTACTTTAGGTCTTTTAATTTGAAAAGATGGAGGTGCTACTGAACTGCTGACTTGACAGTTACATAATGTTCACCAGGCATTAGATATCTCATTTAAAATGCTCACAAGGAGAAACCTAGCAAAGATAAGTCTAAAACAGCACAGTCAATATTGGTTTTGGCCACGGCACATAAAGCTCTCAAGAGGCAGATATTCGTTGGTTTATCACTGGTCTAGGCTCAAGTTAGCTGAGATTCTTGGTCTCGATGGAGAGCCCCTCAGTTTGTCTTTTAGTCCCCAATCTGTGGTTGGATCTGTTTTAGGGCTCCCCCAAAGCTGGGTGAATGCATTCGTGGGTGCACTCACTTTTCCACACTGCAACCTTGCCATTCCCAATGAAGCCATAAAATATATCTTTGAAATAGAATCCTAGATGTACTAGTGGTATTTTTGAATTGATCAAGAACATTCAAGCAAACCACATTCAAATAAAGGTGCCTCCAGATGAACTGGAGTGGAGTAGGATCAATCAACTTGATAGCCCAATATCAGAACCTCTTCACCTGAGAGGTCCCTGGTTAGTATAGTGCTTCTTGAGCTGTCCCCAGCATCCACCCACTAGTGACTGGATCTTGGGTCCTGGCATTCAGAAAAAGTGTGTGATATGTGAATAGGGGTGCTATGTTCTAGAAATCTCTCTTGGAAATCCAAGCATTAGTGATAATACACTCTTCAACATCCTTTGACCTGCTTAAGAAAACCAGCAGTATAAATAATGAAGAAGGGGAATAGTTATTAGAAAGAGCCCCATTTTAGCATGCTAATTTAATAATATCTGGCATGATATGAGAACCAATGGAACAAAAAATATAATTTTTATTTCTTTAATAATTAGCCAGAGACTAACTTTATTTTTAGATTTTTAATTTAGATTTTTTGATTGATATGTCAGCTTAGATGTGGAATTAACCAATTTCACCAGGGTAATACAGGACCCGTGAAAAAAGAAATGGAAGAGATGGTGGATTTTCATTTTATTTCATGCCATGTTTTTTTCATCTGCAGAATAGACATAATGATATCCCTGGAGTCAGTATTGTATACTGATCATAAAGTATTTCCTAATTGTGAAGTGTTTGGGACATTTTTCAGTCCTTGTCCTACTCGACATGTGGGCAGCTTTTGACACAATTACACACACGTTTGTGTTTAAAGCTACTCCTTTCTAGTGTCCCCTCCCTCTTCCCACTCTCTAGTATCCTTTGTGGGAACCATTTCTTCTTTTCACTCCTTTCCTTCTTGGTGATCCTTCCTTGTCTTTTTCTCTATTTTATTATTTATCTGCCAGTGAATCTCAAACTTCAGTAAATATGAACCATCATCTGGGGAACTAGTTAAAATGCAGATTCTCAATCTCACTCCTAGAGATTCTGAACCAGTTGGTGTGGGACGGGGCCCACAAGTGTACATGTTTGGGGGTCTTTGGACGCCTGGATCCATCATTCAAAGCCAGACTTCTATTTTGAGCTATATAATGATTTCCCAACTACATTTTAGACAAATTCAAGGGTACCTCAAACCCAATATTTCCAAGATAGAACTTGTGACAGATGCATTATTGGCCCCAATTCCTACACTTCAACCCCCAATTCGAGTCCTTTGCCCTGTGACTTCATAGGCCTTCCCACTAAAGGGTGGAGGATATTTCCATGCCCCTGACTTGGGTTCAGCCAAGTGACTTGCCTTGGCTAATAGGATGCAGGAAAGAGATAGCAGGCTAGTTCTAAGCCTCGGCCTTAAGAGGCCTTACATGTTTCTGCTTTTCCTCTTGTGCTTCTGCTGGTGACATGACAAGAAGAGGCCCAGGGTGCCCGCTGGTCCCAGGAGGGTCCCAGGAGAGGCTGAGAGACAAGTAGGGCACAGTTAGCCCAGCCCACACGCAGTCATGAGTGAGAAATCAGTGCTGATTGTTGGATTCCATTGTTTTGAGGTTGGTTGTTGCAGTAATAGTTATCTAATGCAATCTCCAAAGGCCCTTCCTGATCTCGCCTCTGCCTATATTCCTGATATAGTTTCTTAATGTCCCCAACACCCAGCCTCCCAACTCTCCTATACGCTTTCCCTCTTGTCTGTCTGGAGAACTCCCACTCATCACTCAAGCCTCCACTCAACTCTTCTGGCCAATAATACAGATTTTCTTTCTTCTTGGTGTCCCTGAAGGCTCATCTATTCTTTTTTAAGCACTCATCACGTTGCCCATTATTTGATTTCATGTCTCTCCTGCCCGGAAGGCAGAGACCTTATCTTATTCATCCCTATGGCCCTAGTCCTAGTGCACAGTATTAGTGCCAAATAAATGTTTGATAATTGAATCAGTTGTCTTTTCACGGAAAGGAATGTAGACCAGGAAACAGGAAAGAGAATGAATGATCTTCTGCATCTAAATAGGAATTATTGGAAAGAATGATTGCTTCATGTCTGCAATAATATTTCCTTAACTGTGTTTTTTGCTTTTGTTTTAAAGACAGGCAAGTTATCCTCTAAGTCTTCACAGATGTAGCATGTTTTATTGACACTACGTCAGTAACCACTAGATGGCAGCCAAGGAAACAAAAAGCAGCTTTCTTGTTTTGAGAATTTCCAGGATAATAAACCTTCACCTGCACTGACAGTTTGCTTTAGGTGGGGTTCCTAAGATGTTGAAGGGACCCACATGATTAGGGGAACCAGCTCCCTCATCTGTCATCTACCGCAGGCCTGTTAGTCTCTGAATGGAATAAAGTGATCATGAATATAAGCATTCTGTTTAAAGAGTTTTTCCTTCTAGGACCTGGAATTTATAAGTTTTTGTGCAGAAATGATAAATGATGAGTGTGGTTCCAATCCCACATTAATAAAAAAAAAGCCAAGTGAACTAAATTAGCAGTCATTTAAAAATGAATACTCTAAGTGTTTGAAAATTCTGTACACACAGAGATTATTGTATTGTTTATGCAACCAAAAAGGTCACATACATGTTATAGGCTTAGTCCAGGATTAAGTTTAAAATGAACACCACTAAAGAGAAGAGAAGTTTCTCTCCACCCTTTTAATAACAAGCCTTTAAATGGCCATGATGTGTTTTATGCATCTTGTAGATGGAAGGGAGAGGAATCCCAGTCCCTTCAGTGGCAGGGAAGTCATTGTGTTTGATGTGAATGGAGAGTACCAAGGGGGGACGTTTTTGGTGGAACTTCACAAAATCCCTGGTGTCCACACACTGGGATCCTCGAGCAGAGAGAAAGTCAATCAGCCATTTTTTCTCTTGTCAGGGACAAACTTATTGACCTCTTAGAATCACAGAAGCTAGACAAAGAAAGGGATTCTGGACCCACGTTAGCACTTGGTAGTTTCTCTCTGGTTCTTCGGGTCTTGCTCTATTATGCTAGCGCATGTGGGTCACAGACCCGTGGGATTCAGGAGACCACGGTTTACGATCTAAAGGCCTTGTGGGATTCTACTGTTTCGACAGGCCATGTGCTAACATCTGTAAGGGATTTTTAAATGATGATGCTTATTAAAGCACTTAAACTTGCATTATGTTAATCCTCACGACACCTCTCAGAAGTAGGGAGGGACGATTAGGTTTTTATTTTTTCAGATGAGCAAACTAATGCTCTGTAACGGTCTGTAAAACCAACAAGAACCACAGCCTCCCCACTCCCTGCAAAAAAATCCCAAACCCAAACAAACCAGTTTCTTGTCAGCTTATAAAAAATATTTTGAGATATGGAAATTAAAAAAATAAATTTGATGTCATCAAGGCAGACATACATAGCCCTATTGTGTAATGTTGTTATAAAGTTATAATGACACACTATGGACTTGTAATCGCTACAAATTTGAGCCTCAACAATGCCTTAGACATTATTCACCACCACATCTGGCTCACCAAGGCGGTTTCCTTTGGTTTGCGAGGGGCTGAGAGGAGCAAGCTGGTGTGTTGGTGGATGAAAGGTGGCGCGGAGGCCACATTCTGGTGGCTGGTGCAAAGCAGTGCTGGTCTGTCATAGGGATGGCTAACTGGATTACTGAATTACTAAATACTACCCGGAATAATCCAATTAGCCAAAAGCTACAATCAGGCTTAGGTGACAAATACACTTTGCAAGCCTGTTCCTTTGCCTTTCCTTACATTCAAAGCCCTGACGGTATCTGCAAGCCTGTGGGATCTGAGAAAGCTGCAGACACGTCCTGTGAAAAGAGGGCACAAGGAGACAAGGAAGCCGTCATCTTCTCAGAAGGGAGGTTGGATGTAGTTCAAAGAGTGTCTTCTTGAAGATAAGAACTAGTTATTTGGCTTTGTTCTCACTTTCTTGTACAGTGACAACACTGTTTCTTCTGCCACGGCTTTCTCCTTCCTATTGTCTTGTGCAACTGAGCTTTTGTTGAGACCTGAGAGCTTCCCTCTCTGCCCATCCCTCAAGGCCCTTCCTCCCCCCTGGATCCAGGGCCCGCAGTCAGGGCTGAACGTCAGCCTCCACTTTCCATGTGCTGCTGGCCACTGTGGTTGGCAGTTTATCCTTCGTCGTTCAAAGCTCGGTGAAACCTACCTCCAGCTGCATTTAGAGACACCCTGTGGCTCCTCACTCCACGGGCTGCTGGCCAAAAGTATTTTCATGCCTGCGCATGATAGGCACTCAATAGATATTTTTTAACGGAAAAGATGGTTGGAGGATGAAGGAACGTTACTTGTTACTCTTTCTAACTCCTTGCTCTCCATCTTTTTCTCCATTCCTCTTGTTCCTTTGGAGATACCCAGTTTCATCCTTCATTATTCAGCCCATTATTCAGCGGTGAAATATTGAGCAAGAGGCACATAAATCACTGATGAAGAAATTATTCCTACTTTTAAGTTGGTGGTGGGGGTCGCCTCCTTGTTTAGCCTTTGGGGAAAAACATAATCATAAAGGCCAACTTTGGTAAGCGAAGCGAATGTTTTTCTCACAGACACGTTTATAGAATCTCTTTTCCACAAAATCGATGAGAGCATTTTTGATGCATTGAAAGTTTGATGCCTTAAGTTTTACAAAGCAGTTTGGGCAAATACTTTGGTTCAGATTTTCTTAATGGCTCTGTAAGTACGTAGGCAGGTGTTGCATAGCCTTTGGTAGGTCAGAGAATCAAGGTGATCTTGGGAGAGTGCAAAAGGCATCTGGGAGCAGAGAAGCTGGGCTGTGTTTAAGGGTGAGGCATGTGCTAGGGGTAGAACCTGCTTACCCTGGGGAGAGAGTCATACCAGCAACTTCTGACCTTGGGGACATGAGATGAAGGCTAGGCAGAGCCTAAAGCATGGGGACAGAGTGTCCCATGTACTCAGGCTCTGGGCTTGATGCAGCATGTAGGGCTCTGATCCTCAGGGAGGGGCACTAGACAAAGTAGAACTAGACGAAGTACTGAGGTGGGATCCCTAAGTAAGTGGGGTCAATGCAGGAAGGTGAGCCACGATTCAGGGAACAATGTGGGAGCCCAGAGGTCTGTGCTGGGATCCTGCATCTCAGGTTAGGGTGGCAGCAAGGGCAACCAGAGGGAACGCCCTGACTTGGGGAGAATTGCATGGGAAATGGAGGCTATTAAGTATTACATGCATCACTCTACCATCCAGGGGAAAGAAGGGGGAGAAAATGCCAGGAAAGTGCATTGTATTTAGAAATGGGAACTCTGGCGTCAGACCTCCTCAGTTTAAATTCCAGCTCTGCCTCTTACTAACTGTGTCTCTAAGCAAGTCACCTCACCACTTTGTGCCTTTGTTTCTTCATCTGTAACAAGAGGATAATCATAGCAGGTGCCTCGTTGTGTAGTTGAGGCTAAAATGAATTAGTGCGTGTAAAAGGCTCATTACAGCAAAGGTTCAATAAAGTGAGCTATTTTTAAAAGATATAGAGGCAATTGCTGTATTTATTAAAGTAAACAGCCTCATTCAGGAGCCCAAGTCGTACCTTGAGATCTGAAAGGTCATGGCTTGTAAAGTCGTCTAAGTGACGTTTATAGTTTTGACCTTGCACTCAAACAGCACTCACGAGCCCTCGTTCTGCAGACGAGGTAGGGCTCAGAGTATTCCTACAAACACTGTACTCTTTGTTCTTCCTCCTCTCGTCCTTCAAATGCCTCTAGATAGAGACTTGGTTCTTCCTCTCCACTTTTTTTTTTCCAAACCATTCCAAATTCTTGGCCTGCCTAGCCCTCTGACCTCATTGCAACTCTCTTAGCTGAAAAGACTGCTTCTCCTCTCCAAGACTAGCCCGAGAAGCCCTTTGTGACTCACTTGAGTACAGAGGTTGCCTACAGCCTCACTGCTCCAAGTGTGGTCCTGCACCTGAGGCATTGGCATCACCTGGGAGCTTGTCAGAAATGCAGAGGCTCAGGCCCCACCCCCGATCTACTAAATCAGAGTCTGCATTTTAATAAGACTGCCTCTAGTGACTCCTGTGTACATTAAAGCCTGAGAAACATTGTTCTAAGGTTTAGGTCATGTGTATTTACCAGTAAAGTGAGCAGATTCAGAAAAAAAAAATAACTCAGTTCTGATTTCCCCAAATCTCTGAAAGCAGATTTTGACATTTCCAGAGAGTTAAAACTTACCCGGGGTTTGAGGTCCTGGAATGCTCAGGGTGTTCACACACACAGCCCAGAGGGTGTATTCACCAAAGACTTACAAGTGCCCCAGAGGTGCTGGCCCATTTCCTCAAAGGCACCAGAATCATGGAGGAGAACAAATTTGTGTGTCACTGGCTTGAGCTGACTCTTTTGCTTAGACTGTGAAATGGCTGGAAAGTGTGTTTGGTGGTACCCAATGAGTCATAAAGGCCAACTAAGGATTGGCTATTTCACTGAAGCTGCCCACAGTAGAAAATGCAAGGAGACCCTCTTAGCACTTAGCTAGAGGAATTCAGAGGCCAAACTTCAGCATTCTGGGTTGAATTTCAGGCTAATAACAGGATAAGCCATCACACTAGATTGATTTGCACAAACACCCATAGCTTTCTGGGTCCTACATATGGCCTGGCAATAGGTGGACTTAGCCAGTGGGTAAGAGCGTTAGCAAGCGCTGTACATGTCCTACCAATATCCTCTCAGCCCAGCTCCTTCTTGCAAACACACCCCATTCTTCATCCAAGAGGTTTTATTTTTTTCTGGTTGCATACTCAGCCTGAGTAGGGACAGCCCTCAACCAACCACAAGTGGGAATTGGTGGATGAATAAGTACAGCTCCCCCACCCCTCAGGTGGGATAACACTGAGGTATGTCTGTACTGGTGCCGAGTTTCCTAGATGGATTGAGCTCCAGTTGTCTACTGTGGTAACTTGCTGACAAAACACCCTTTCTTGGCTGCCTCCACTCCCTGCTTATCGGCTGGTGTGTCCTAGGATCAGCTCCTAATTGATGACTTGCCCTCAAATCCGTGTCACAGGTCTGCTCCTGGGAGAAACGAACCAAGACAAGAGCAACAGACTTGCGTTTGAGTTTTGACTCTCACTACCTATCATCTGTGCGTCCTCTGGCAGGTTGTTAATCACTTTGAGGAGGGGCTTTCTCTTAATAAGTGGGAACAATGAAGAGAACTATGAATCAGGATTTTTGTTAAATTTAAATGAACTGATTATGTAAAGGGCTTAACCTAGTCCCTGGCACCAGTGAATGCTCACTGAGTGATGGTTATGATCTCAGTAACTGTCCACATTCGCTCACCAGGAAGAACTAATGCCTGGTGACAAAGGATTCTGCTAAAAATGCACTTCTAAGTCCTTTAGTTTTCCTTGGAGAGTAGCCTTTGGGTGTTCTGATTTTGTTCCCTTTCAGAACTTTCCTTCCTTTAGTCTTCTCAATTCCTCATTCTGAATAGAGAGAGAAATGATGAATAGCTCAAAGGGAGTGGTCAAGCCCGTTCGCACGGGATTTAAAGTTTATTATGATGGTCTGAATAGGTTTAACTACATATTAGGTATATTTTCCCCATATAGAATTTAAAAATTCAAGGGCCCCAAGTTCTGATTCATTTACAGTTGCTCTAAATCATAAAAGGTATCCTCTGGTACTGATGTACATAAAAATAGGACCTCTTCTCCTCCAAAAGTCAGGGGAGTATCCTTAAAGTGTAAGCAGAGGACACAGGTGGAGGAAGGTGCAGGAAAGTAGAACAAGTGTAGAGTTGTATGAAATCCTATAAACACTGTGTTTAAGAACGTTCTAGTTTAGTTGGCCATGCTTAAGAACCGGTCTCACAAGTTATTAGCTGCTCTCCGGGCTGGTTGCATGCCTCATACATGCACAGGAAGGCAACTTGACATCTGAGGCAGATCCTTAAAAAATCTCCACATTATCATTCCAATCTACATGGATGCATATTAAGGACTGAAACATCCTTGTGTACTGAGATGTTTAGTATTACCCTGGGAATAGCAAAGTGGGAAAGAGAGCCAGCAGCAACTGATACCTTACATATTATGTCCATTTAATTTTTTCTCCCTCCATATACCATCTCACTTTCCTCACCTATCAAGTAAGAAGTCATTCAAAAGACCCTGGAGGTAGCCTTGCTCTTCAAGGTGGCTGTTTTTGTGATGTAAATACAACAGTAGGGAGAGGATGCTCATTGTAAAAGTCATATTGAGCATGCTGGTGAGTGGGAACAGGGGCTTTGTGGATCTGAGAAGGAAAGTGTATCCGTTTCCTATTGCTGCTGTAAGAAATTAGTCTAAACATATGGCTTAAAAAACCCCCACAAATTTATTATCTTATACTCCTGGAGGCTAGAAGTCTGAAATGGGTCTTACTGGGCTAACATCAAGGTGTTGGCAGGGCTGCTTTCCTTTCTGGAAGCTCTAGGGGAAAATCCATTTCTTTGCTTTTTCCAGCATCTAGATGCTTCTGGTGTTCCTTGCCTTGTAGCCTTCTTCCATCTTCAAAGCCAGCAATGGCTTTTAAAGTCTTTCTCACGTGGCGTCACTGTGACACTCCCTCTTCTGCTTCTCTTTTCCACATTTAAGGACCCTTGAGATTACACTGAACCCATGTAGATAATCTCTTTATCTTAAGGTTAGCTGTTTAGCAACCTCAATTCCAGCTGCAATCTTAATTCTCCTTTATCACATAATATAATATATTCACAGGTCTGAGCATTGGTATGTGGACATTTCTGGGGGCTATTATTCTACCTACCACAGAAAGCTAAAGAGCAACAGTAGCTCATACGTAACAGAATTTCATGGATTAGATGATGGAGTTCTACCCCTCGCTGCACACAGTTCTCAATTAGTTTTTCTAGGGCAGCATTTAGACAGTTCCAGGCTTCACCACTGAGCAGTTGTACGATCTTGGACAAGTTGTTTAATAAATCAAAGCCCGAATCTTTTCTGTAAACTAGTACCTACCTCATGGAGTTGTCCACAGAGTTAAGTAAGTACATAAGAGAAGGCCATTAGCCCAGCATCTGACACAAAGTAAATTCTCAGTAAGCGCTAGTTGCCGGTATAAATAATCACAGCTAACATTTATTATAAAGATATAGGTAAGAACTATTATCTATTTTCTGGGAGTACAAAGGGAGGGCATGAGGAATAAATTACTGAATGTTTTAAGAGCCTTGTAAAATTAGAAGATAAAATGAAATTCTTGATTTATGATTCAGCAAAGTATTAAGGAATTGGATCAAAATTTTATTTGAAAATAATTTCAAACTTAGAAAAATTGCAAGAATAAGAATACTACAAAGAACACCCACAAACCCTTTACCCAGATTCATCCATTAACACTTTATCCCATTTGCTTTATCTTTATCTATCTATCAATCTATCATCTATCTATCTACCTATATATCTATCCATCTATATACCATCTATCTACATCTGTTTGTGTGTTTATATGTGTGTACACACATACACACAATTTTTTTCTGAATTGAGACTAAGTTGCGTATATCATGGCCTTTACCCCTAAACACTGCAGTATGTCTTTCCTAAGAATAAGGGTCTTCTCTGATAAGACTACAGCAAGGGCCAGCCACTTTTCTGTAAAGGGCCAGAGAGTAATATTTTAGGCTTAGTGGACCACATATGGTCTCTGTCACACATTCTTCTTTGTTCTTTATACAATCTTTTAAAAATGTAAAAACTATGGGGCTGGCCTGGTGGCACAGTGGTTAAGTTGGCGTGCTCTGCTTTGGTGGCCCGGGGTTCACACGTTCGGATCCCGGGTGCAGACCGACGTATCGCTCGTCAAGCCGTGCTGTGGCAGTGTCCCATATAAAGTAGAGGAAGATGGGTGTGGAAATTAGCCCAGGGCCAATCTTCCTCAGCAAAAAGAGGAGGATTGGCATAGGATGTTAGCTCAGGGCTAATCTTCCTCACACACACACACACACACACACACACGCACACAAAATGTAAAACCTGTTCTTAGCTCACAGGCCACGGTTTGTCTACCCTGGACGGTAGTGCAGTTATCCACTTCAGTATATTATACATTGATACCCTACCCTTATCTAATATTATATAACCTACTGGCCATATTCCACTTTTGCGAATTGGCCCAGTAATGTTCTTTGTAGCATTTCCCTGTCTCTTTCAGAATCTGGTCTAGATCAGGTATTACACTTAGCTGTCATGGCCTTTTAATGATCTTTAGTCTGGACCATCTCCTTAGCCTTTCTTTGTCTTTTATGATGCTGACATGTTTGGAGAATACACTCCCTTTTCTTTCCTGTTTTTTTAAATAGAACATTTGGTGATGTCTAACAATAAAATTCAGTGTTCTGATCTGATTCAGATCAGAATGAGTGATGTTGAGTCCTTCTCAGGCTATCACATCCAGAGACACACAATGTGCGTCTGCCCCTTACTGATGATGTCAATTTTTACCAGATGTCCAGATGTTGTCTGATTTTTCCTTGATATAGTTACTATGCTTTCCTTTGGGTGTAATTTCACTGGAATTGTTACCCTGAGATTGGAATCTGAAGGAGAAGATACAAAACAGCTCATAGGATGGCGTGGGCTGGACCAGGAGAAACAGGTTGAACTGCTCTGTGCCCCTGGAGCAATTACTGAGCAGTTGGAACTAATGGAAAGATTCAATCTGTGTCTGAACTGCATTAGTTTATCTGAATATTTAAAATAAAGTTGTTTCCTAGGGCTCTGCTTAGAAATTTTCCCAATGGTTTCTGCTAAATCATTTGTATTTTACATTTGTATTTTAATAAAAATGTGGAAATAATCTGAATTGATGTGTTCGTGTTCTTGGCGTCTACTCCATATGTCCATGGATAAGACAAGTAGTTCTGATAAGTGTTTGTGGGACTGGAAGATAGGCAATGATTATCCCTTCTCTTCATATTTCAGCCTCAGCTAGTAGGAAAAGAATCACTTGCCTTCAAAGGAGGGGTTGCTAATCTGGCGGGTCAGGGCCTGACATTCCCTGGCCATGTTGGCCAGGAGAAACTGCCTCTCAAGAAGCATTAGCCAACGGGCAGGCCCGGTGGCATAACCCCGGGGCTTGCTGGTTCAGATCCCAGGCACGGACCGACGCACCGCTTGTCAAGCCATGCTGTGGTGGTGTCCCATATAAAATAGAGGAAGATGGGCACGATGTTAGCCCAGGGCCAATCTTCCTCAGCAAAAAGAGGAGGATTGGTAACATGTTAGCTCAAGGCTAATCTTCCTTACAAAAAAAAAAAAAGAAGAAAAGAAAAGAAACATTAGCCAAACGCTATTTCACTTCCTGACCTGTGTGCTGCAGGCTCTCAAATTTCTTGTCTCCATGCGGACTAAGAACAGCTAGTTCTCTTCTCATTTTGGCTTCTTTCCCAGTGACTGGTTGGGTAAAGTAGCTGGGTAATGACTCAGGATCTGCTGAGTCATTCATTTTAGATTGAAGGAAGGAGGAAATAGGAAATCATGCTTCTAGGTGTCCAGCTTCTGCCCCATCAACGGTGGTCAGAGAAGCTGTGTTGTTATGTACTGCTATGTAACAAATTACCCCCAAACCACGAACACTTATTATCAGCAGATTCTGCAGGTCAGAATTTGGGAGCCTTAGGTAGATGTTCTGGCTCAAGAAACTTGTGAGGGTGCAGTCAAGATGTTGACTGGAGCTATAGTCATCTGAAGGCTTGAGTGAGGAACAATCTAGATGTCCCACTCATGTGGTTGTTGGCAAGAGGCCCCAGTTCTTCTCCAGAGGCTGCATAATTTTCCTCACAAGTGAGCCAAGAGAGAAGGACAGGCATAAGCCATAATGTCTCTAAAACCTAAGCTTAAAAATGACATACCACCCCTTCTACTGTATTCTTTTGATTACATAAACCAATCCTGTGACAATGCAGGAGGGAACTACACAAAGGCATAAATACTAGGAGGTGGAGGATTATTGGTGGCCATCTTGGAAAATCACTACTCTAAAAGTCTTAACCTGGAGAGCAGGGAATGCTTGGTTAGTGATTAATAAAGCTTTTCTTAGTCTCCCAGTTGAGTATGCATTCATGTATACATGTCTGTCTATCTTTCTATATATCTATGTATCTATGTGTCTATCTATCTATCTATCTATCTATCTATCTATTTACCTATCATCATGTCTATAGAACCTCCCAGGGAAGACTAGTGAATGGTAAAACTTGGGCTGAGATCCAAACAATAACAAATGCAGGATAGAGAAGGTGTAAGAGAACTACCTTGGGGACAACCGATCTTTACAATCCATAAGTAGATGGTCTTTTCCATCTGATGTTGTTCAAAGCTTTAACTTAACTCAAAGTTTGTATCTCTGTTTTCATCACCACTAGACATAGGGGAGGGCTACTAAATGCTTTGAGCAAATCCAGTTCATCCAGGGAACAGCATGGAATGAACTGTCCAGGCACCTTTGTTACTTCTTGAAGTATATACATCTCAGGTTGTATGTATATCTTAGCAGCTCTACATTAATGACCAAGGCCTTAGTTTTCATGCTCTTCTTGAAGTTCAGCCCCACGTTGGAGGTCTTGCTGCTCTTGACACACTACAGATTATTCTTCTGTTTAAAATATCCCTTCCCTCATCCCTGATTAGAAACCTTTTTAAATTTTTTTTATTAATATAGCCACTCCTACTCCTCTTTGGTTATCATTTGCATGGAATTTTTTTATTATAATTTTTATTTTTTTATTTATCTTTTAGGAAGATTGTCTCTGAGCTAACATCTATTGCCAATCTTCTTCTTTTTGCTTGAGGAAGATTGTCCTTGAGCTAACATCTGTGCCAATCTTCCTCTATTTTGTATGTGGGATGCCACCACAGCATGGCTTGATGAGAGGTTTGTAGGTCCATGCCCAGGATCTGAACCTGCAAACCCTGGGTTGCTGAAGCAGAGAGCATGAATTTAACCACTACACCACCAGGCCAACCCCTTAGAATTCTTTTAATCTTTCAAAGTCTATGGCAAATACTATTCATTTCATGAAATCTCCAAAGTGAAATAACCTCTGCATTCTTCATCTCTACATTCACCATAATGTTTTCTACTGTCCTTTAGTGGCACTGGTGATGACAATGATGAGGATAATAATAATCGTAATAACACAGCAGGTATAAACACTTCAATAGTTTCCATTGCCAGGCATTGTGCTAAGTACTTTATATGCCTTCTCCAACATATTATGAACCAGGCATAGTAATGATCCTCATTTTTGGAATAAGTAAATTGAGATCCAAGAAGGTGAAGCAATTTGCCCAGGACCACATGCTAATAAGCTATAGAACAAGGACACAAATGTTTGGGTCAAAGCTTATACTTTTTTTTAAAATATCACATCAATGGTTTTAAATTTATATATGCTGTAACAATTATATTTTGAGGAAAATTTATTTAAAAGAAATGTACAGACTTTAATGTCTGTACATTTAAGTACACAAGTAAATGAACTTTAATAAGAATGTAAGCATCAACTCAATCAAAATATCAAACATTTCTATCACCCCAGAAAGTTCCTTTATGCCTCTTTTTGCCAATTCCCTCCCCCACACTGAGAGATAAGCATTCTTATGATTTTTATTACCATAGATTAGTTTTGTCTGTTTTTGAATTTGCTATAAATAAACTAATACAGTATGTACTGATTTATTTCATTAAAAATAATTTTTCTTGAGAGTCATTCATGTTGTATCAGTAGTTTATTCCTTTTTTATTATAGGGTTATATTCTATTATATATAATATTATGTATATATATTCTATTCTATATATATATATAATATTATGTATATATATTCTATTCTATATATATATATAATAGGTTATATATTCTATTATATGCATAAGGCACAATTTTTTATAGACTCGTATTCTATTATATGCATAAGGCACAATTTTTTTCCGTTCTCCTGTTGATAGATATTTGGGTTGTTTCCACATTTGGCTATTATTAATAAAGTTGCTCTGAACGGCCTTTTTGTGGATGTATGCTTCCATTTCTCTTGGAAATTCTGAGGTATGGAATTTCTGGATTGTACTATAGTGATATGTTTAGCTTTATAAGACTTTGCCCAGAAGGTTTTTTTCTTTGCCAGAGAAGTTGCATGATGTTACACTCCAGCAATGAATGAGAGTTCTAGTTGTTCCATATCTTTGCCGACACTTGGTGTTGTCATCTTTTTGATTTTAGCTATTCCAGTGAGTATGAAAAGGTACATTGGCCAAAGCCTTAACCACTGCCTGATATTGCCATGGCCCTTTTTTGATTTAACCCATGATATAGTTACCTTGTTACATATCTGCCTCTCCTGCTAGATTATAAGCTCTTATAAAACTAAGATATTACCTTATTATTTTTATAGTCCTCCAAAGGCCTAACACAGTGCCTGAATCAGAAGAGGTGTTCAATAAATGCTCAATAAATTTTGGCTTGGAACACTTTCTCTGCATTTTTTAGACCAGGAGTGTAAAAGAGTCCTAGCCATGAGGAAAGGAAAAGTGAGGATAGTTAATATGGCAATGTGTGTCTGGTGATATATCCCAGGGCTCACTGGCAAGATCCAGGGTCAGCCTAGATTAAAAGAGGTTAGAAAATAAGAGTCTAGGGCTTATATCCCTTGTTGTGCATCAGAATCATATGGGGAGCTCTGAAAAAATTCGGCTGCCTTTGCCCTAAGACAGATATTTGGATTCTGTTGCTCTGGAGGTGGGTCCAGTCATTGATCTTTCATAGATGTTCCCTAGATGCCTCTATTGTGCAACTAGGGTCATGAACCACTGCTCTCAGTAGAATGGAGTGAAAAAATGAGAGGTTAACCTTGACAACAATCTAGTTCATTTGTTCCATATAGATAACAACCTAAATATGTCTCCCTCCGGGAGTGAGATTATCATGTTTAACCATATTTGTGAATGAAACTACAGTTGAATAACTGTCAACTATCTTCTTTATCCTTTGATCACCAATCACCTGTCATGCCAAAGAATTAAAAGGGCATAGCACAATTGTGCTAATATCAAAGGCATTTTCCATGGCTCTTAATAAACTCACTTCTTGAACCCCTAAAAGATGGCTACTCCAAACATGAATTCCCAACTATGTCAAAATAATTTGAGTCTAGATGTGACAATCAATGAAAAATGAAACAGAACTGGAGGAATTTAACTTGGTTTATCAAAGACTAGCCAAGATTGAGTGTTTGATGCAAAATTAAGAAATGGAGTCAACATATTTTTATTTAACATTTAACTAGATGTCGTAGTTGCGCTGTAGGTCTAAGAGACCTCTAGTTTGGTTCTTCCAGAGGGCCTGGCCCTGAACTTGACTCCAGAGTATTCATCTCCCCATAGTCGCTGAATGTGGCTCAGTAAAGGCATAGCCAGACCTCACCCCACTCAGTGAGAACGGGTTTTTCATTAGAACAACTCTACACATGGGAAAAGGAGGTTCACTTTAGAATACTCCCATGCATTTGCTTTCCTCTCCCATGGGACAATTGTTCTTTGATCTGAGATTTCAGTGAGGTAGACATAACAGAACTGGAACAATTCTTCCTCAGTTCTCCATCAGTTTTCTTTTCCTCACTCCAAGCTTTGTTACCTCCTTGCAGGACAGAGGGGAATGCCAAGGAAATGGAACAGGGAAAAGTAAAGGGGAAGGGAAAGAAGGAGAGAAAGGTGCTGAAAAGGAAGAGAGAGAAAACAATTGTGTGTGTGCAGTGTATGTAGGCACACAGAGAAAGAAGGGAGAGTTCTGATGACAGTAATGAAGAATTAGAATCAGAAACTGACCTAGGAGGATCCTTACACATCGTATAGTTCAACACCCTCATTTTAGAGATGAGAAAACCGAGTACAAGAAAGCATAAAGGATTTACACAAGGCGATGCAACAAGTCAGGTGGAGAGCTAGAAGTGAGAACTCAGGTGTCCACTACCATCTCCTCCTCAGTATTTCCCAATACTTCCCCTGCTGCCTCGTCAAGTCTCCAAGAAGAAACAGCCTTCTGCCTCCTCCTCATCACCCAGCCATACAACTCGGAGCTGGACAGGGCATTTCAACAAAGTTGAATAGACAGTTTGTGTGTTTAGGGGGGTGGTCTGAGCACGTGGTGGGCGGGGACAGTGAAAGGAAGCATTATGCTAAGAAGATCCTTTTAACCCAACTGTAACAAAAAACTTAAGCAAGCCTTCAAACTTTCCCCGGGCAGAGTTACAGAAAAGGAAGAGTTATAACACTTCTGATAATTAAATGGCACTCCTAAGAGATCGGTCATGTCTTCAGAGGTTGCGTTGCAAGACCGCTAATAACAGTGACACTAATGCGTTTGGGTTACTCTTAGCAATCTGGGTGTTTAATTCACTTCAACCATTTGTTCTGGGTCAGCAGAGGTTAACAAGCCGGTAGTGAATGTAAACATAATTGTATTTCTTTAGGCTAAGTTCGCAGTTTGAAGAGCAAGGACAAAGCCCCATCAATAATCTTTACTTTCTTCCAGAAGCAAAAGGTACGTGTTGCATAAATACATTGATACTCACTGTTGTGTTTGAAGATCCTTATAGTTGCACCTGAGAGTCGGGCCCCAAGCACGAGAGATGCATGGTTTAACTCATCACTTAAAATGAGGCATCCCTGTTCAGAAAACAAGCACACAAAACACAGGCCAATAAATAAAATTAAGGAAAAACATGTGGGAACAGGAAGACACTTGAAGTCCTATAACACAGATCTCCAAAACCCTCTTTAGTTTTAAAGGGCTAAGAGTTTAACCTGGTGTCTATATGGATAAAATCTGGTAGAGCAATTAGCTGATGGAGATGGGCATTGTTTTAGGGATCGCATCTTTAATCATTTACATATAGTTTTTAGCAGAGAAAATCATTCAAGATCCTGGCTAAGCACCAGCTGGCATTTTCTAAAGGACTGATGTTTGGCAGGAAAACTGATACACTTTTGGATGGGTTGTGGACTTGCTGGGGCTCTTTGATCCCAGGCTGGATTATTTGGGATGGTTTTGGTGTACTCCTTCTGGAAGGTAGGAGTCTTTTCTGCAGGACATTTCAAGCTCTTGTTTTCTGATTCTCATTCTCCACTGTTCTGACATCCATGATGTATGGCAATTCAGTCTGAGGCAAGTGGAAGAGGTCAATCGAATTTACTGATTATAAATTATGGTTTGTAAAATTATTTTTCTCTTTTAATTTAAAAATTTCTAAATTCTGAAATTGCTCAAGCATACCGAAAATGTAGAGACAAACTATGGTGCCCGTTTGTCTTTTGTGGCCACCCAGAGTCTTTGAGTTCTTCTTTATATTTTGGAAACTTCACACATGACGTGTTTTAAAGTTTTTGAGACAAGAGCCAGCAAAATTCTCACATCCTCATACTCTAGATGTGTGTGTGTATTTATAATGTTTTTATGAACATTTGAGAGTTACTTGTAAATCTCATGATACCTCACTCCTAAATTCTTTAGCATGTATTTACTAAGAATAATGACGTTCTCCTACAAAATCACAATGCAATTATCACACCTAAGAAATTCAACATTTGTATGACACTATCATCTAAGCTCAAATTCATATTTCTCTGATTGTCCTAAAAATGTCTTAAGGTATTTCATAGATGTTTTCTTTCTTTCTATTTTATTTCAGTGCATAATGCAATCAAAGCTCATACACTACATTTAGTTGTCATGAGTCAGATTTTTAAAAACATAAATCTGATTACGGCACTTGCTTCCTTAAAATGAACCAACCAACTCCTCATTTTTCTCAGAAAGAATTTCACACACCCTAGCATGATTTACACTAGAAGGCTCTTTGCGATTTGGCACCTGCCGTCATCTCTGGTCTCTTCTTCATCCACTACCCTATATTCTAGTTCTTCCAAACCTCAGTGCTTTACACATGCTGCTCCCTCTTCCTTGTCTTGAGGAAATAACTTATCTATCTTAACAGACAAGTAACAGGTTCAGTTCTCATGTCGCCCACTTTGCACAGGCATCCCAGCCTTTCTCAAGAAGAGTTTGGGGGCACTCTCTTGTCCTTTCCATGTATGCGTGTGCCTTTTCTGTGGTAGTCATCCTATTCTATTTGGTGTGTTGTTTCCCCCACTAGACTGTAAACTATGTAAACTTACCAGGCACAAGTCTTGTCCATCTTTGTATGCCTGGCATCTTGCCTCATATGAAGATATAGTAGATTCTCAATAAGTGATTTGTTGAACAAATAAATGAATGAATGACACGAGCAAAATGTTTTGTCCCAGTAAATGCTCGGTAAGTGTTTGTTACACTGCAAATGGGACTTGGGAGCCTAAAAATTGATTTTGATAACCAGCATCGTAGATGAAATTTGACCCACATCTAGGGCTGCAATTCTATAACTGGAATATCATGAAGAAGAGATTTATTTATTCAAAAAGCTGGGCATCCAATCTGCTTTTCCTAAAAAAAAGGACCTTCTCAGCCATACTTCTAACAAAGGGCTTGCTCAGAGTTATAATTCTCAGGAATAATACAGCAGAAGACAATCATGGTAACAAATTCTCACCTTTCCAACTAGTGCAGGGATATTCATCGAGTTAGTTGCAAATCCCATCCCAAAGACCATAGCTGCTTCTACATTCAGGAACTTAGCCACGAGCTCCTCCAACTCTTTATGCTTATCCAAGGTTCCTACACATGAAATGATAGGACGAGTGAGTCTTCTCTTTTCAACAAATCCAAGATTGAAAACTCAAATTCCAGTCCACACCCATCACCAAAAGACATGTACAAGAGTGAGCGTAGCAGGTATATTCGCTATCGCCCCAATCTAGAAACAACCCAAATGTCCATCTACTGTAGAATGGATAAATACATTGTGGGGGTATTTATATAGCAGAATTTAACAGAGCAATGAGAAAGAACAAACTACTGCCCCACACAGCAACATGAAAAAATCTCACAAATATGTGGTTAAGTGAAAGAAATAAGACACTTATACACTCCTACAGGCTGTTTGTAAGTTTACAAACAGACAAAACTGACCTATTGTGTTAGAAGTCAGCATAGTGGTTACTTTTGTTGGGAGCATGAGGAGAGCTTTGAGATTTTCTAAATGTTTTGGTTCTAGATCTGGGTGCTAGTTATATGGGTATGTTTGCTTTGTGAAAATCCATTGAGCTGTATACTTATGCTTGGTGCACTTTTCTATATGAACACTTTATAATGCAATAAAATTGACAAAAAATACCACAATTCCTCTCTCCCCTTACCCTATATCTCACAAGTAATTTATTAAGTAATAACCTCCTCAAAGGTTCCCCACGCAATGCAAAGAGATCCCATGACTTCCACATACTAATAAATCTAGTTATAATTTATGGAAACTTTGGAATGTGCTAGATGTCAAAGCCTACTATTTAGGTTATGCTGCTTAATCTCAAGATCCCAATAATGCAGGTATTATTACTTTACAGATAAGAAAACTGAACGGTAAAGAGGTCACAGATAAAAAGCAACAGAGATAATCTAGTCTAACTCCAAAGTTCTTCATGGTTTTACCACTCTGTTACGTTTTATATGCTTACTCTCTGACCCCATGTTATACATAATGCCTCATGCCTAACTGAGAGCAAGTGTTAATGCTCCCCATATTTTTCTGTTTGCCATCACTCTGACTTCTATATCTGCACTGTCCAATATGGTAGCCACTAGCTACACATATTTAGTGCAATAGAGGAACTGAGTTTTAAATTTTATTTAATTTTAGTTAATTTAAGTTCCAAAACAGAAGAACTGTAAAATATTTTCCACTAAACTTTATTATTTTGGTAGGATTATATTCCATTTATTTCACTTTAACCAATGAAAATTTAGTGTCTGAATTGAGAGAGAAAATATACACCATTCTTTGAAGGCTTAGTACAACAACAAAAATAACATAAAATAGCTCATTAATATTCTTTATATTGATTACATGTTTAAATGATAATATTTTGGATATATTAGATCAAATAAAATGTATTATGAAATTAAGTTTACTTTTTAAAAATTTTTTTAATGTGGCTACTAGAAAAATTTAAATTACACATCTTGCATTTTATTTCTGTTGGATGGTGCTGCTCTAGATGATACACTTAACAGAAGAGACAAATGTACAACTGGAGAGATGGTATAATGTGTATCCATAGAACGTAGGAGCAGATTTAACTCAGATTTAAGTTAAAAGAATATTGTTAGCACATTCAGGACTATTATAAACATGGTTCTTTCAACCTAAAGATCAACATATGTTACTTACAAAGTATGATATCAGAATTTTATTTCAGCTGGTGAATTAGCTTGCTTACTGTGCTTAAATGTGAGGGGTTAAACTTTAGAAAGCGTTGAATGATGAGTTCAAAGTTTTATTTTGCCTTTAATGTGGAAAAGGACATTTGATGGCCAATCTTTGTCCTTCCTGAGAGGTCACACTTTCATATAACAGATGGCTGGTGGCCTTTCTTCTCAAACCAGAATTTACCTCCCAAATTATCAGAAACCATAGTAAAACAAGTATTCTGGTAGAGTCAATTCTATTCAAGATTTGGCAGAAAAAGTTAAAAATTTAAATTGTAATTTGAAACTTTTTATGATCAAAGATATGTTATGGAATAAAAAGAGAAACTGAAATTTAAAGATAAAGCGTGGGCACATAATTATTTGTCAGATTTGTTTTTACCTAACAGAGACTGCATCACAAAGGGGGTGGCCCGGAGAATAGGTAGTGCAAAGACCACTGACCTGGGCATGAGCAGACTTGGGTTCTGGCTCCAGCTCTTCCACTAACCAGCTGAGTGGCCTCTCACTACCTCTCCTAGAAGTTTCTGGAGAATTTTGGAGAGGTCCTGTTTTAGGCTTCCCTGATGTTGGAAGCACTCTTTCCTCCACATAGAATGGTCTTTTTGCAGCTCCCACTCACTATTTGAGATCCACCTAACATGAGATCTTTCCTTGCATGACGTTCTCAGTTTCCCCAGGCAAAGTTGGTCATTTCCTCTCCTGAGATCGCATAAGCTTCATCACATAAGGATTATACCGTTTACTAACTTGAGCTGAGGGTGTTCATGGGGCAATCTTCTCTATTACAGAAAGAGAATGCAGGGTGCAGATACTATGTGTGAGATGTTTGTCTTGGCAACCACAGCACTTAACACAGTACTGACATATAGTAGGTGCTTGTTGAATTGCATGCTGTCTTTTGATGGAGATGGAAGACCCAGGACTGAGCCTAGGGTAGGGCATGACACAGGGAAGAAGGTCAAGAAGCCATGTAATGCCAGGGCAACAAGGTGACTAGGCAGTGAGCACCAGCTGGAAAACACCCATACCTGAAGAAGGCCTCCAGCAAGAAGGGAGGGTGCCCAATCTTCGTCAACTTGGTAACTTTCCCCATGAGCCTTTCCTATACAGAGGGTCAGGGGACGACTCTGTCCTGGCCCAGTCACCCAGAAGTGCATGAGTAGAAGTTCATGATGAATCTTGGCTATGTCTTCCTCCACCTTCATCTTCCCCAAATCTGCCATCCCAGGGGTCTATCTACAACAGTTGCATCACTAAAACTCCTTAGGACAATATGGGATGTGTTGTAAGCAATAAAACAGTCAACCCCCTAATGAGAACTGGGTGTGCCTAAGAACATCCTGAAAAATTGCCCTCTATGAGGTATCTATTATTAGGCCTGGCTTAAACAGAGGGAGAAGAGAGGAAGTGCAGGTGTCCATATGAGGTCTCCAGATACCAGCCTTCTTCTGGATTTCCAGTGGTCAAGTGGTTAATAAAGTAATTTTCAACTATACCAATTTCTATGACCAGATGTCTCACAGCTGAGTCATGAATGGTTTTGCATTTAGGGGATTACTTTCATTTGTAGAGAACAACCATCTCAACTCCCAACCCCCACTATCATGGAATTTCTCTGTTTAGCATTCACAGCTCAAATTTCCTAAACAAATTTGAGAGATTCCCAGGATGGCTAGACATTTTCTACTTCAGAAAGCCACGCTTTCAAAGTTAGAGTGGGCTGGTCTGGGGTGGGGTGGGGTTCCTTCAGGAATAATAAAAAGTACGGCTCATTTGTATTAATTGAGTGCTGCTTTCCTCCTCTTCCTCTTCAGATTCAAGAAATAAAAATTAGGAAGACTTTAGGGAAACAAAGCAGTCACTAGAAACTTAACCAGCTTGCTTTCGACAAACATTCAGGCCATACCCTGACTGAGTTGAGGTGCCTGAGTCATGTCAAGTTGCATGGTCTGAGTTTCATGCATGGTCTGAGTACTTGAGTAGTTCTAGAAGTTGTATTCAACATTTTGTCTTTGGTATATAAAAATGGGCATTTTTTTAATCCCAGGAATGTATGGCTATAGTCCTAACTGAAGGTACAAATAAATTCACAATAATTTTTATATCTGTTTCTCTCTATAACTTTAGTCTTTTCTTTAGTCTCTGAAGGTCAATAACAGCCACAAATTGGCTAGTGACAATGTATCTCCAAATTGCTTTGTTGTGCATATATTGACACTTGGTCTCATCCTGGAGGTTTATTTATCCAATGGGATACTGAAAACCTGCTTTGTGAATAAGAGAATAAATACAAGCTGGATGTATGTTCTTGCCAGCTCTCGGCAGTATTTTCATGTGCCAAGCATTGGGTTTACCATCATCAGTCAAATCAATAAAAACCAGATTCAAGAAATAGTACCAAAAATATGTTTATGAACTGTATAATTCTGCTGGATTTTTATTGATATCTACTGGCTCTTAGTTTTTAGGCAGAACATAAAGATTGCTGGCCTTAATATTGACACGGATTAGTAGTAAAGAGTGTGGGTGTTATTAACAAGCCTGTTTCACAACTACCAATTCTTTTCGTGTGGCACATGTGAAGACTATTTTCCAAACTGTGACATAGTCACTTTTCATCCAGAAATATCCTGTTTGTAGATTGTTCCTTATACTTGACCTAGGAGCAGGGTGTCATGTATCATGGCAACCTCCCAGCTGGCTCATCTGGCTGTTCAGTTGTTGTCGTGGCTATCAGTCCACATCTGAGCCACTTTGCCTGAATTGGTGATTCTTGCATTAAAACCATCATCAGCCCTTCTGCCTAAAGGATTCCACCCAAAAGCTTATCACCCAAAAGCCCTTAGAATACACTGCTCTCTTCCTTATTCCACTTGTGTCCAGTCTGGTGGGGGTTATGGAGCTAGATGCTCTTGAGTAGCTTTGTTTATCTGTAAAACATTCAGAGAAAGTCTGAAAGAAGCCAGATGTGATGTCTGAAATGGGTTTAGAACACGCTATCATACTGAATGTAGGCCACTGCTGATGTGTTAAGAAACCTTCCATCCTGATGAAGTCCAGTAAAATAGAAGAAACAACTTTTATCTGCCTGCCTACTCAGACCTTCATTTTTAACAAACCACTTTGTCACCTGTTGACAGGTTAAAACATTAGTAGATAATTAGAATCTGATGCAAACAAAGACCTTAAGTGAGGCATGGATATATAATTATGGTGAATCTTCCTGTCACAAATAATCCTGATAAGGGAAGAATTTTTTAAGTAGACCAAATGATGATCTCAACCTCACCTCAGGGGCCACGTGTTCAATAGATTCATGTTCTCACCCTTCTTCTTTTTTTTTAATGCTTTGTTTTGATATAATTTCAGACCTACAGAATAGTTGCAAGAATAGTACCAAGAATCTTCAGATACTTTTCACCCAGATTCCCTGAATGTTATCATTTTACTACATTTCTTTAAACATTTTTCTTTCTTTGTGAAGTGGAATGAAGCAACTTATAATGAGTGTTCACTAATGTACCATGATTATTTCATTTAATCATCACACCTACACACACACTCTGTAAAACAGGCACCCTAGTCCTAATTTTATTAATGAGGAAATAGACGCAGAAGTGTTGTCACTCAAAGGAGACAGAACTAAGTGCAGGCCACCTACTTAATGATGTGACAACCTACCATGCTGAAACATTTCAAGCTTTATCTCAGTTACTTGTCATACAACTTTTCGAGGTTGGTACCGCTATTATCCCCATTTTACAGATAAGGATGACAAAGCTTGAGAGTTTAGTTCACTTGCCCAGGGTCATGCAGTTAGAAAGTCTAGAGCCAAGATTCAGATTCAGCATGTCTGACTCTAGAGATGGAACTCTTCGTCACTGTTCCATGGCATTTTCCAAAGCAGGAAATTTTGCCAACTGCTAGCCTAAGGGGTGCTAAGCATGCATATGTTTTTATAAATATAGAGATTTGTTGTTATGAACATCCTAGGACAATTTAAAATAATTTATCCATGTTCTCCTTACATATTTTTTTTTTCTTCCATGTTTAGTAGGTATCCAGGTACTATTTAGCCTTTTGTTTCTAGAGAGGTTCTTGATATAGGGCCCAAAGTGGAAACTGCTTCCTTCGTGTCTTTGGAAAAAGCTTACACAAGTTGAAGGGATTACACTAGGTGTACTCAAAGGAGAGAAATCAGAGTATCTGGGAAGTGGAGAGGGTAAGGGGGATTTGATCAAGGTTGGGGTCAATCAATCCATGTACATCTCTTGGTGGTAGCTGCCTGGGGACAGCTGCAAGTCTATGAGGGTAGCTTGAATACTAGACACTGGGCTTTCTATCCTCACCAGCCACTCCTCAGCCCTCAGCATGAGACAGAAACACCTGAGCTGCTGGACCACAGGGACTGTGTTCACTGAAAGAGTGGGTCTCTCAACAGGAGACCAAAGACCAGGGAGACACCTCCAATGTTTGCAAGCCGCATAATACCCTAGAACCCTTGCTCTATCTTGATGAATGAGAGCCCCAACACAGACTACAAGTAGAACAGCTAGATCAGGGATTTGATTAAACTTTAACTTGTTAAGAGAAAAAAAGGCTTGAACACTCCTTGCATACCTGAGTTTGTGATTCACATGGCCTTTTCATTCATTAGCTATGTGGCCTTGGGAAAGTTGTTGAGACTTTCCGGGATTTGGTATGCTCTTTCTTAAAAGGAAGTTAGAATAAACACTACAGACCTTGTCAACACTCAGTTCTCTGATTTCATTATTCTTTCTGTATTTCACTTCCATTAAACAGCAGAGAATTAAGTCCGGAAATGGTGTGTGATAAAATGGGTAGGTTCTACCCTGCAGCATGGATGGACATTAATATATAGGCTCCCATGTAGTCTTTCAGTTCCAGCTCTCCACTTGTAGAGTTTATCCTACTCCTTCTTGGCTCACTAAATGACACAGCACACAGGGTGTCCAGGTTGGTGTAGAGTTCAAATGAATATAAACATGTGTTTGCCCTAAAGGAATAGGAAGGACACATGAAATAGGTAGAAGTAAAAAAGGAGAAGCCTGGATAAATTACTTGACTCTGCAGCTCAAGTCTTCTCAATTCTGCTAGTCAACACTTGGTGAAAAGTCAGCTCACACATTTAGGTTATGTCCTGTGTATTAGAAGAAACACAAGTGCCAAGATGATGAGAAGCAACTTCAATTATACCATCTTCTAACTCTTTTGCATTATAAGGGAGGTATAGAATAAATGGGTAAGTATTACATTTCTGTCAAGTAGTACTTTTGCCATCCCAAATGCTCCTGTTCCCACAGGTAATCACCTGAATGTGGGAAGTAGACATTGGGGTACTTTGGAGTAGACATTGATGATGTCCTTGGTCTTCCTCAAGTTAATATCAGTGGCTTTAAGGAGGTACACAGGTGCCCATGTCATTGAAAGTTAATCTGTACCCTCAGTATATTTGGATGTAACAGAATTTTTAGTCTAAATGAAGTAAAGGAGACTAAAGTTTGATGTATGCTGATGGGCACTGGATTTGGAAATCTGGCAATTGCTATTAAATCTAGAGGATTCTTCTTCCCAAGTTGCTGTGATGACAAGTACTCATCTATGTCAATAAACTTTTTATAGAAGGCCAGAGAGACTATACGGTCTCTGTTGCAACTATTCAAGTCCGCCATTGTAAAGTAAAAACAGTCATACACAATACACAAAAGAATGAGTGTGGCTGTGTTCCCATAAACATTTACTTATGGATACTGAAATTTGAATTTCATATAATTTCACATGTCACAAAATATTATTCTTATTTTTATTTTTTTAACCATTTAAAACTGTAAAGGAGGGCCGGCCCCGTGGCTTAGTGGTTAAGTGCGTGCGCTCTGCTGCTGGCAGCCCGGGTTCGGATCCCGGGCGCGCACTGACACACCGCTTCTCCGGCCACGCTGAGGCCGCGTCCCACATACAGCAACTAGAAGAATGTGCAGCTATGACATACAACTATCTACTGGGGATTTGGGGGGAAAAAATAAATAAATAAAATCTTTAAAAAAAAAAAAAAACTGTAAAGGATATTTGTAACTGGAGTCTAGTATAAAAACAGGGGGCAGCTGGGTTAGTTTGATGACCCCTGATGTAGATGGTCTCTGGTTTTAGTTGTGAACAGTAAGAGGTTATGCAAAAAGCTCTTCAGTGGGACTCAACAGAACTGGTGTCTAGTCTTCTCAGCTACTGACTACATGAACATTGGCAAGTCATTAAAAAATCCCGAGGTTCCACGTGTCTCATCTTATGGCATTTGTGTAGGTGGAGGGAAGGTGGTAGATGATCGACATATTCTGAAATTCTATGAGTTTCAACTTTGATCAATCATCCCAGGTATTACCTTGCTAGCAAGTATTATTCTTATGTAAAATTATTGGCATATCTTCTTGAATTGTTATGCTTCCTTGTCTTTGTTGAGCCTACAGGGCCAAATTCTACACTTGCAGAAACATCCCTGTGATGGTGCTCAGGGCAAGCTGCCCCAGGAAGCACCACTCTGGTATGCGGATTATTTGGAGCTGAAGACAATAAGGACATTTGACGTCCCCCACTAACTGCCTAAAGAATCTGGCATGGTGTCTCATTCTTGGAACAGATCTTCTATCATGATGGCTATAAAAATAATCTAAAATAGATGTTGCAATGGGAGGGGCACCAAGCCCCTTTTATCAAAAAACTCTATCTCTCCCTGACCAAATTATCAATAGATGACCCTGAAAAGAATTGTCCTTCTGCCCTCTGAAGTCCCAGGCCACTACCCACCCCCAACACATTCCTTCGCCTTAGCTGCAATACTTAAGCTAGCAGCTTAGACAGAGGGACGAGTTGCTCATTTCTGAGCTTCTCCCATGTATACATGTTATTAAACTTGGTATTATTTTCTCCTGCTAACCTGTCTTGTTGATTGTTTGGCTAGCCAGAAGAACCTTAAGGGAAAGGGCAGAGGGAGATTCTCCCTCTTCCCCCTACAGTTTTGGCATAGTCGCCAGGAGCCACACTGGCTGCCAAGTTGCCTTCTCTGGCTTGAAGACCTGCCTTCTCCCTGGACTACTGCATATGATGAGATACGGGAACGCCTGACGAAAGCCGGCAAAAGGTAAGACTTCTTACCACGTCAGCCTCCCGGAATCTCTATCTGCGGAGTCCGGCAGAAGGAAGTGGTGAGAATTTTTTCTCTTTCTAAATTTAGATTGGCAGGAGAAAATATTTGGGAAACTAGTTTCTTGGGCTTTTAGTGACTCTTGGTTTAAATTTGGTAGAGTACTCTTGGTTTTGATCTTGATCCCTTTTCCTCCCAGAGGTAGTCTCTGTTTTTCTCTTTTGTCTGTGTCTTTTGTCATAAGAAGGAAATACCATAGGGTAGGACGCAGGCATAGGCCCTATAAGCCTGCTGTCCGGGCCGGCCCCACAGACTGGTGAGTTTGCGGGTCTCACCAGACCGGCGTCTACAAACTTTGCTGTGGGTTATTATGCACATGAAGTGAAGTTCATTGCCAAGGGCATCTTGGAAGCCAAAAAGGCCGCAAATTTAAGTGGGCACGGGTCGAGCAGTTAAGAGCCATTAGGGCGCTCGCCACTTTCAGAAGACTCCCGTGTCAGGATAAGTTGGATCACGGAACGGGGTAGATGACACAGGTCCCCCGCCAACTGCAAAAAAATGTCCGTGCAACGACGAAGTACTCTGTAAAAGCACACAGTCCCCAACACTGCGGCACCTCCCCCCCCAGGTATTATTCTGGCTCCAAGAGACCTAAGGCATGGCTAAAGCTGTCATTGTGCACATAAAAAAAAAAAAAAAAACGGATGAGGTTTTTCCTTCTGTCTTGTTCTGTGTCCTGAGAAAACTTGGCTTTGTGACCAGTGAGAATATTCTACTTGGTCTCCACCATACGGAAGGTGCATTTACCGGGGTGCACCTTGGTGGCCTGTCGAGTAGACTGGGGTTCCGAACTGTCTCTTTGTCCGGCTGTGCCAAGCTCTCAGGGGAGTTTGTCATAAAGGGCCCAGTCCATAAGGGCTTTTGTCGTCTTAACCTTCGTTGCTTGTTAGTGCTGGAAAAATCCCATTCCAGTATCGCCTGCCCGGTGTCACAGATTAGCGGGTCTGTGACTGGAGGCGTCCCACACTATTGTGGGAGACCGGAGACACCGTTTTCACTACACCATCCTTACCGCCTGTGCAACAAAGGTCTTTACTGTCTCTGAATATCTTTGGGAGTGAATTCTGTGGATCATGGGGGCTACATCATCTGCGCCCTCACCAGGGACACCTCTTGCATCCATGGTAGATTTATTCTAAGTGTGGAAAGTTACCTCCGGGTCTTTCCTTAAAAAATCTTATTGGTTCGAGTCACTATTGGAATAAATATACAAATGAAGATCCTACTCGTCAATGGCCAGACGACGGATCCTTTGAATTGGAAAAACCTCTAAATTGGGGGAAAAAAATTTTTTTGAGAGCTCTCACATAATTGTTTAATTGGTACCTAAGAAAAAAGGCCAAAAAAAAGGAAGGAAAAAATTTGACTAGCCTTAAGACCTTGACTCAGGTTACAATTGAATTGAGAACATGTAAAAGTGTAAGTGTTAATAAGATTATAAAGGTTGGAATGTTTGAGCTAATTTTATACAGAGGTTACATCAACTTTGCCTGAGTATGTTTTAAAATGTCTGACTGGGAATGCTTCCCTTGTCCAAAATTATAAGACCAAGACCTATTGATAAAAATTTTAATGATAACTATGTTTAAAGGTATAAGAGGTGATGAAATTTACATACAATTTTGTAGGAAAAAACTGATGTTATTTCTATTACAGAACTGGTTAACAAAAATAGTAATTTAAATGATGGCTAATTTTATCTAATGTCTTATGAAGTCTTACAGGCAATCTAAATAATTATTGGGAACAAGTAAATAGTTGTGAAAAAGATAAATGTTGAATGAACTTTAAACAATAATTATGTGTTATGGTGGTTACAGCCTCCAAACTCTTTTTGGTGACCTAAAACTTTAGAGTTTTGCTGAATTTTATGATAAAAATTCTCTGAGTATCACCATTTCCAAATAAGATAAGATATTAGACATTGATTGCTAAATGTACATTTGTCTACTTTTGGCTTTTCATTACAGGAAAACTAAAAGGTGTTTTGGGTCTATTGGTAAACATGTGTTTTATTAAAAGATTGTACTATAAAGTAATGTGTTTCTAGAAGTTATGAAGTATTTATAAATTTTCCAAGCCACAAGATACTAATGTAAAAGAAAGTTTATAATTGTTTACTTAGTTTTTACTTACAAATTAAGGTTTCTAAGGGTTAAAATTTCTAATTAATATATGTGATTGAAGCTACTAAAAAAATTAAGAAAAATATGTCTGTGTACAAGGAAAGTAAGATGTATTAAGGTACAAAGAATGGAAATATTTTGTTTGGTTAAGAAAGATAAATTTGTCCTCAAGTACTAGAAGGGAAAAGAAAGACATGGGACAAATTCTGAATGTAAAAAGAAAGTTATAGAAGGTTTGTGGAAGAGAAATTCTGGAAAAGGAGTTTTTGCATGGTCAAGTTGGCTAAGATTGAAATGAATTTAATTAAGTAAATGAGTTTTAATAGCAGAAGTAAGCTGGTGCAAAATTGAAATTTCTCGTAAAAGGATAATTTGCTTAAACTTGATAAAGAGGTTATAAAAGATTTTTCTTTCCCTTTAAGTCTACGTAAAAGACAGAGAAAAAAAAAACCTGTTAAAATAATTTCCTACGTTCAAAAGACTGAGGTCTCTCTATTAAGGCTTTTTGGACTGTTAATGCTATGTTTGCTTTGACTGTTTATATTTTTGACAAGCTCCCCCAAAATTCATATCTTAAAGTCTTTTTTTTAACTTTTATTTCTTTGAGAATTTTCAAAGGGCCCTGGAACGTCTCAAAGAAATTTGCTCTCTTCCTATAAGGGGAAAGATACTAAACTTATTAGGCTTATTCAATATGTTCAATTACATGGAAAGCATTGTCAGACCAGTGATGATAAGCCTGCTTAGGTGCTATTATGTGGGCAAATGTTATTGACATAGGTGTTTTAAAATTGTATAACATTACTGAAATTCTGATCTGTCCTGGTTATCAGTCATAATTCTGGTTATTATTATTTTAAAGTGTTGTATGTCACAAAATTAACCAAATTTCCTTGTCAATTGCCATTTTGAGGTCTTGTTGTTTACAGACTTATTTCTTTGCTCTAATGCTTTTGCAAAATATGTTTCAACTTCAGAAAAATTCATGGAAAGGACTCTGATATTTACACTGGAATACAGGTTTCTGACAAACTTTCTGATCATAAAACTGAACTTGGTAAAAAAAAATTACAGAAATCTGATGGAGAAACTGACTTCATGAAGCTGCTAACAAAAAGATTGGGATCAAAAATGGATTACACAGGACTGAATGAACTGATAAGGATGATTATAATTTTTATGATGTTTCGTTTGAAGTATTGCTGAATTTTTAATGTTTTGTTTTTTTCAGATTTAAGGAAAACTTTTTCTCTTTTCTCCTGAGCTAGCTATGACTTATAGCAATTTGGTAAATGATACTTTTGTAAGTAAAATTGAAATATTTATCTTTTTCTCTCTACCTGATCCCTCGAATTTAGAAATTCTTAGTAAGTGAGTATTGTTGTTTTCATGGCAATATAGTTATTTGCATAAGTTCAATAAGAATCTGTTCTCCTTATAACAGGACACAATTGGAAACACTGGTTCTATTACCAAGGTTGTGACTGGAACATCATATTTGCAATATAACCATACAGCTTTTGAGGAATGAAGATTGGACTTTATGGAATAAAGCCACGTGGAAATATTGGCCTGGTACCTTATGTTCCAAGCAGCACTTACCAGGATAAGTAAAGAATGTCACTTATCTGGCAGGTACAAGGAACCTTGAAATATTTTGGGGAAACCTCGGAATAGAGGAATTCACCCAAATTTATAGGTATTGCAGGCAAAGTCTGATGACAAAATCCTTGGCTTGGCTTTCCTGGCCTCGAGAGACCTTTAAAGTTCAATGTGAGATTCCTTATAAAAAGTTCCAGCAAAGCAGATTTAAAAGAGCCTATGTGATCAACTGCTATTCTTGCTGTACTTATGTAAATAATTGAGCCAACTCTATTGCAACTAGACTTATTTTGCAAACTAGTTTTAATTTTGCTATCTTAATAAAAATGAGGGTGATTTTAGAGAGAAAAATTATATTTCAGTAAAAACTATTTCAGTATAAATTTGCGGATATTAGATCCTAGTTTTGTTGTCTTTTGAGGTTTTTGTTTTATATCTGTTGACTGGACTGGATCCTGATTTCTTCTAGTCTCCTGAAATATCTGGCTACAGATGTCCAAACTAACGTTTTTGACTTTTTCCATCATTTTCATTTGAAATCACTGAGAACTGAACCTGCCCTTTCTCCTGAAGCCTTACAAACTGAAGCTGATGAACTTGATATAAACTTAAGAGATGACCTGACGACACCATCAGAGACATTTAAACTGCAAAAGATACTTTGACGCTGACATGTAAAATTCTTCTTCACTGGCTGTCCTCTGAACTCAAAAACTAGTTTACAATTTGCTCTAACCATTAACCTTGTTTTTCTTTCGTTTACACAAATATGCTTTTGGAGTCTGCCATGCTGTTGGCACAATTTGGAAATCCTGTGGATTCTTAACTTCTGCAGGAACTCCTATTGCTAATGGACACTTAATTGCAGCCTTATTACAAGCTATTCACCTTCCTTCAAAAATTGCCATTGTTCATTGTCCAGCCCATACTAAGGAGACTGATGTCATATCTTTAGAGAATGACAGGGCTGACAGAGCTGCTAAACATGCAGCTCACTATGGACCCCCTTATCCGTTTTCCACCCAATTCTTAAACCTGCCTTTATCCCTGACTGATGTTATTAACTATCAGGCAAATGCCCCACAATCTGAAAAAGACAATTGGATACAAAAGGGTGCCAAACAATTATCAGACGGATTATACATTGGACCAAATGGACTTCCAGTAGCTCCTTTTCTTTTGACTTTTTGGCTTGCACTTATCTCCCACCAAATGGGACATATGTGCAAACGGGGGATAGTTAAGGAACTGAAAGACAATTGGTTTTGCCCTGGCATCCATAAAATTTCTGACCAAATCACCTCCCAGTGCACAACTTGCAAATCTTACCAAGTCTCTGGGAGAAATCAGTGTGATCCAGGAAGTCCTCCCAGGCCCACGCTGCCTTTTGCGGCACTCCAAATAGATTTTATAGACTTGCCTTCAGCTTTAGGTTACTCTCACTGTTTGGTTATTGTCTGCATGTTTAGTGGATGGACTGAATGCTATCCGACCAGACATGCAGATGCCACAACAGTGGTAAAGAAATTAATAACTGAAGTTATTCCTCGCTTTGGCATTCCTTTATGGATTGAATCAGACCAAGGAACTCATTTTACAGCAGAGATAAACCACTTGCTTGCAAAAACTCTGGGGTATTCATTAAAATTTCATACCCCATATCACCCTCAGTCATCAGGGCAAGTGGAACGTAAAAATCTAGATATAAAAAGAACTCTAGGAAAAGTCTGTCAAGAAACTGGACTTAAATGGCCAGAGGCTCTGCCCTTGGCCCTTATGAAGATTCAAAATACTCCAAATAGAAGGCATGGACTGACTCATTTTGAAATAGTTTTTGGACGTCCGATGCCTACTGGCATCTCTAAACCTTCAATTCCTGGATTAAATGAATATTATGGGAACTTAAGTGAACAATTTGATGCTATGACTTGTTATATACAAAAATTAACTAGTATACTTGAAGCATATCGTCAACAGGTAAAAGAGGCATGGCCGCCACCTTCTGATAAGCCTTGCCATCCCTTTCGACCAGGAGACCGGGTGTACATCAAGGTCTTTAGAAGAAAACACGCACTGTCACCTCGCTGGGAAGGACCTTATGAAGTCTTACTGATGACCTGCACTGCCATCAAAATAAAAGAAAAATCTTCCTGGATCCATGCGAGCCACGCCAAAATAGACCCAGAACATCGCTCTCAAGACAACTGGGAGATAATCCCCACAGGTGACCTTAAACTAAGGATTTCGAGGGCCAAAACCCAGGCCCCAGAAGCAGCCGATATCACGAAGTAGACAACTTTTCCCAAGATCACAGATCGAGAAAACCTACTTTGACCCATTTCCTCCCCCTTGCTTCAAAACTCCCTATATATATACACACTCACACACACAAACTATTAGTGGATATATATATATATATTTTTAATCATTTATTAGAAAGCTGACTGGAGAGTGCTGGTCTCTATCTGTCCCTCTTCCCCTCTCTAAGTCTCCGCTATGGGCTCTTTTCCCATCTGTGTCTTGCGTTTACTAACCCTCTCCTTTTCAACAGGTCGGGCACAGACCAAACACCCCCTTATGCCAGTTTACCAAGCCCTAGCCACGCTAACTAATCAATCTGACTGTTGGTTATGTCAACAGCTAGATAGTGCAAAAGAACCTGAACTAATCTTTGTTCCTGCTGATATGAACACCTGGTAGACTAAGTACGGAAAATGGATGAATAACAGAGTATGGTATCCGCAACAAGGGAAACTTCACTCTGCTTCTTCTCCTGGTGAGTCACTTGGGCCCAGAAAGACTACTTAGAAGGTCAAGGACTGTCCCTTGCCCAAGTACAAGCAATAGGTGAAAGGTTTTTCCCTCTGCATTGAAAGTAAACATGGCGCTGGACCTTTCCTGGGTGACATACCGAGACAATATTGCAGTCAAACTCTGTGGTTTGATTCCGCAGGTGGCATCTTCAGAACTCTCAAGGGAATTGTAAGTGACTCTATCACTACTCCCTCTGGCACAAACATTTGCCAAATCACCAAGTGCTCTGGATGGCCTACGAGCCACCCGTGTGCAACTTGGGGTATCGCAGCTATCCGCATGGTTAGGCTGCCCAATGCCACAGACTATATATGGGTGGATCAAAAATCTGGACTCCCCTGGTCAGGTGACAAGACCAGGCTTTATAGCTGCCAAAATCAGACTGCAGGCCTCCTGTACCAGCTATTCCGCAATCTATTCTGTTCTCGCAGACTGACAGGAGCTCATGGGAAATGGAGATGTTTAGGTAGTAACAGTGCAAGTGGCACAGATCATGAAATAGTCCAGATCCTGGGAACTACAGACTCAATTCTAACCTTGTCTTTAAACTACACTGGTCTTTTCATTTTATGCGACAACAAAGTGTATAAAGGATTCCCATCTAATTGGTCAGGACGATGCGGACTTGGATACCTGGCTCCTTCTGTCACCAAACACTCCACCTTAAATGCTAGCCAAATTACAAACTTGGGTTCGTTTGTTCATAAGATTGTGCCACATAAACGTGCCAGTCGAGAAATCGTGGAAAATCCATTTGTGTATCACAACTCCAAGTTCTTTTCAGCCTTGAGAGTCCTATTCCCCAGCTTTGGAGATTATGAGTTAGAAAAGGCAATATTAAATCTCTCTATGGTAATGGAGCAAGAGTTCAACACCACCATGCAAACCTTGAACATACTCCAGTCAGAGATTAACAGCCTAACATCTGTGGTGCTCCAAAATCGACGTGCTCTGGATGTGCTCACTGCCCAGCAAGGAGGAGCATGTGCAATCATTAGAGAAAAATGTTGCTTTTATGTGAATCAAACAGGTCAAGTAAAATCTAACTTAAATCTATTAAAAGAGAAGATTGACATTTTTCATCAGATAAATGAAGCTAACACATTTTATTGGACTGACTTATTTCCAAGATTGGGGGACTGATTTAATAGAGTGTGGGGAAATGTGCTCCGATTTGTTCTTTTCTGCCTGTTCATCCTCATTCTAATCTACGTTCTTTTCTCTCTTTGCAGACTTCTTATCACTCAGATACTAACACGATTTCTCTCTCCACAGTCACCAGCTCAGCTTTTAATATGTGAAACTTCTAGGGAAGTTTCAGAGGAGGGAACTGATGGTGCTCAGGGCAAGCTGCCCCAGGAAGCATCACTCTGGTATGCGGATTATTTCGAGCTGAAGACAATAAGGGTATTTGACCTCCCCCACTAACTGCCTAGAGAATCTGGCATGGTGGCTCATTCCTGGAACAGATCTTCTATCATGATGGCTATAAAGATAATGTAAAATAGATGTTGCAATGGGAGGGGCACCAAGCCCCTTTTATCAAAAAACTCTATCTCTCCCTGACCAAATTATCAATAGATGACCCTGAAAAGAATTGTCCTTCTGCCCTCTGAAGTCCCAGGCCACTACCCACCCCCAACATGTTCCTTCGCCTTTAGCTGCAATACTTAAGCAAGCAGCTTAGACAGAGGGACGAGTTGCTCATTTCTGAGTTTCTCCCATGTATACACGTTATTAAACTTGGTATTATTTTCTCCTGCTAACCTGTCTTGTTGATTATTTGGCCAGCCATAAGAACCTTAAGGGAAAGGGCAGAGGGTGATTCTCCCTCTTCCCCCCACACCTGCTAGTCGAAATTTGGCTATGCTATAATTTCTATTATTGTCAAGAGAAGGTCAATTACCTTGTCAGAACTCTAACAAGTATCAAGAAATTGCCAAAAGACTTTCAGAAACCAAGATACACTTTCATTTTCCCATTCCCACACAATTCCTCTGAGAGTCCCTCTTCACTTACAAATACTCTTAAAGGAAAATAAAGAGGCTTGAAAGAGATGCAATGAAATCTCATTAAATCAGAATTTACAATAATTTGGTCTGAGAGGAACTGGCACTGTTTATGAAGAAGGGTTTTTCTGTGTAAATTAAGAAGGTAAAACTAATTGGGATGGGGATGTTTATAGCCTATTTAATGGAATCCACTGCTTTAAAGCACGTTTATAGCATTGATTTGCATAAAAACATGTTAATTAAAAGTGCTTTTTTTCAAAGAAAGCAAGAGCTCTACTTGGTAGCAATTTCTTAGAAAATGCTCAGGTTCACAGGAACTTGAAAGTCATAAGCTGATATTTATTTGAAATATGATTTAATTTAGACATTTTGTAAATTCAGGCTGGCCCCTTTTTCAATAGTTCAGGTTAGCAAGGCTGTACATTCCTTGGATCTAGCTACGAATGTTTGAGAGAGATACACAAGAAGAGCCTTAAATGCTCTTCTTAGAGAGCATAGAATTAAATGATAGCATAGAACTTGTCAGGAAGACAGAGAGACAAACTATCTAATGATTAAGGACAATGTTCTAAAACTGAGAAATAGAAATTTCAGCAAATTTGTACATTACAACTAACAAGAAAATCACATCTGAAACTTGAGGATGGAAAAGAATTTCCTATTATATCCAGTTGCATTGATTCCTAAGTCAACGTGTCCTTTCTGATGTTTATAAGATGAAGGTATGTGAAGGCTACGTAAGGAAATTGTAATTATAATTCGAATGAATGTTCTCACTTAGGCTGTGTTTAGGTATGCATACTGTTTAGGTTCCCTGATGAGATGAATCAAGCACAAGGCTTTCCTTCTCAAAGGAAGAAAAGTCTCCAAGTAGAGATGAGCTTTCCTTGGAGCAGAATTAGTCTTGTGTCATCCCATGAGTTTGTTTTCTTAGAAGTGAACTTCTGACTAATGAGCGCTATGGCAGCACAAAGGGTTTATAGAATATATGTATTCAAATAACATGCTGTTACTACATGTCTGCTCTTAACCGTTCAGTGCTCAGGGAAAGAAAGACCAAGAAACTACACACATTTACAGAATAAAAGTGAGGAAGAGGGAAGAAAGGAAACAAAAGCTTCTGTCTAGTTTGCCTGAGTTTAATCTTTCCTGAATTTGGAAATCTGGACCAGCAATGTGTGTCAGGATACACTCACAGATCAAAACTAACTCACTTCACTGGTTTTCTGGGATGTCTATTACCTACTTTCCAGTTTTTATTTACAGACTCTATCTCCCAGGTATACCTGGTATTCACACCATACAAAATAAAGACCATTGCGTTTTAGAAAATTTTTGACTAATTTGGTCAAGAAAGTCAGTCAGGCTAGATCATTTCCAGTGGTTCCCAAACTGTGATCCCCAGAGCAGCAGAATCAACATCACCTGGGAACTCATTAGAAATGCAAAATCTGAGGTCCTATTCCAGACCTACTGAATCAGAAACTCTGTAGGTGGGGCCAACAACCTGTATTTTTCCAAGCCCTGCAGGCGATTCTGATGTGAGCTCAAGTTTGAGAACCACTGGTTTAAGCTAAAGAATCCACATAGCCTGCAGCAGGGTTCCTCTAGTACAATGGAAAATCTGGTCAGTCCGATTCAGTGGCACTGTCTTGGAAGCACCAGAACTATTTTCATAAGACTGTGCCTTCATTTTAAGCTCCTGTTTACTTTTAAGAAAATAATTAACCCAAGAAATATGAGATCATTGTGAGAAACTTAGAAAATACTACAAAATAAAATGTAACAACCTTTATCAATGCAGATATTCATGTAAAATGTCTTAAAAAATGGACTCATAATGTACATACTGTCCTATAACTTATAAATTTTCCATTTTACGGAGGAGAAAATTGAGGACTAGGGAGGCACAGAGCTTATCTCAGGCCGTAGTTAGTTAAAAGGAAGAGCTAGGATTTGAACCCAAGCAACTTAATCCCAGAGCCTTGGCTCTCAACCCTGGTGCTGAGGAACTACATTATAGTTTCAAATGGCTAAATAATACTATGTTAAACAGATCTACCAAGTGTATTTAATCAATTTCCTACTGCTGGATACTCACTTATTTCTCCAATTTTTACTACTGATAATGATATTGCAATGATTATTCTTGAAGACGCATCTTTGAACATTTATTCAAATTTTTTAAGACAAAATTTCTCAAAATGGGATTGCTGAGTTAAGTGGCTTGCTGTTGATACGTTTTCAAATTTCCCTCCCATTTACTCTATCAACAATATATAAGTGTACCCTTTTCTTCACTCCTTTGAAACTGTAGGATAGTACTTCTTTAACTTTTGCCAATTAGGTGAAAAATGGTGTATCTGTGTCTTAATCATTCTTTGGTTATTAATGGGGCAGAGTATTTTCTACAGGCTCATTGGCCACTTATATTTCTTTTGTCTTAATTGCCCATTTGTGTACTGGATCTACTTTTTAATATAAAATTTTCATTAAAATATAAACATACATATAGGAAAGGAAACAGATTGTAAGTATAGAGCTCTATGAAGTTTCATAAAGGCATATATAAAGTTTCCTAAAACACACACATATAACTGAATTAAGATTAAAAAAACCAGAATATAAACACCACCTAGGATGTCCCTTTGTGCCCCATCCTGGTCACCATCCACTTCCCCACAAAGGGAACCACTATACTACCCATTCTCAACAGTTCTCAATTGCCCCCAAAGGGTGGAAAACTGATTCTTGGAGGGGGGATATCTTATCTATTTATGTACAAAGTTTAGATGTCCATGTACTGCATAAACAGATAAACAGTGTCTCTGCGGATATCATGGGAGAGGGTGATAATGAAAAGAGGCTGAGAAACATCACACTATCCCGACTGTGCGGTTTTGCCTGTTTTGAACTTTGTCAAAATCTTGGCCCACTTCTTAGACTGGAGTGTTCTTTTCCTTTTTGATTTGTGAGAGTCTTTACATGTTAAGAACATTAACATTTTGTTCTGCATATTGAGGATAACATTTTCTAATTTTGTTCTCTGACTTTTAACTTTGTTGACATTGTCTTTATGTACAGAAGTTTGAATGTTTTATTTTGTTGGATCTTTTCCCTCAAGGTTTCTGGGAGTGCTTTCTCTGGTTCCCGGAGCCTGAGCACACAGTAGCCTGCTGTCAGAATCAGGCTTGAGAAATCTGAAGGGCAAACAGTTGTGGCTAGTGGTTGGGTTGGGAGCAAGCTGCCTTTCCTCTGGCAGAGGACAGTGTCTGTTTTCCATGGACCACGGTGGCTTGTGTTGCATGGAGTCAGCCTGGAGTTCATTTAAAATGGCCCCTCCCACATAAGGGCTCATTCTGCCAGGGGAGGTGCGTTCTGCTGGAAAACATTGGAAGTGATTATGGATTATAGAACTGAGGGGTGAACATACATAAGTGACAACCTAGAAAAGAAGCTATGATGGTCTGAATGTTTGTGTCCCCCCAGAATTCATATGCTGAAAACATCACGCCCGAAGTGATGGTATTAGAAGGTGGGCTTTGGGAGGTGATTAGGTCATGAGGACAGAGCCCTCATAAATAGGATTAGTGCCTTTATGAAAGAGGCCCCAGAGAGCTGGCCCGTCCCTTCCGCCATATGAGGATACAACGGAGAAGTCTGCAACACGGAAGAGGGCCCTCACGACCATGCTGGCACGCTGATCTGGGACTTGCAGCCTCCAGAACTGTGAAAAATAAACTTCTGTGGTTTACAAGCCACTCAGTCTGTGGTATTTTCTTATAACAGCCTGAATGGACTAAGACAGAGGCGTTGCTCACCTCAAAGGAGCTACAGTCTGACATTCCTAGCAGGGCCCTTACCAAGGAATGCACACAAGTGCATTTTGTATTTGAATTGTCTGAGTAGCTTTATTCTGTTCATTTGCTCATTCATTCATCAATTCAGTCATTCATTCAGTTTCAATTTTATTTACATAGTTATTTCTGATGGTAGCTGTTCTTGGTTTTTACATTTCCATCTCAAATGCCTCAGTTTACCTAAGTGTAATTTACCTAGATGTAATGTGTGAGGTAGGAATCTAACTTATTTCCTTATATGATCAGCTACTTATCACAACACTAATGATGTGATTGATACTTTTCCAACTAATTTGAAATATTGCTCTTGATATATACAAATGAGCATGGCAAGTTGTGTCTGTCTCTGGACTTTCAATTTAGATCCCCCCACCCCCCACCCTGTCCATTAATGTCATCAGGATTGTGTTCAGTTTACATATTCATTTGGGGAAATGTTGATGGAATTACAATACTGAGTCATTCCCTTCTGGAATACGGTATCTCTCTCTGTTTTTTTCAAGTCCTCTTTTAAGTCTTTTATAACAGTTTTATAGTTTTCTTCAAATAGGTTTTACACATTTTCAAAATAAGTTTATTCCTTAAATGTTTGCTATTTTGCTCATATTTACTAATAATATCATTTTCCCCAGTATATCCTCTTAACTGGTTGTTGATTATTGACTTTACTATATGAGTTTTAAAAATTGGTGTTTATTGAATTCTTTATTGAATAGTTATTATTTCAAATAATTTTTGATTATGTAACTATGTAAAATGGAATAAAGGGGACTAAAACTCTATCCCTCCTGCTCAGCTCCCTGTCTTCTTTACGGTGGCCCCCAAACCAGCCCCCTCAGAGGTCCCCTTTGCTCTTCACAAATCACAGCTTGAAAACCAGAGCAGCGAACAATCAGATCATCTGCAAATAATAGTGTACCTCTTCTTTTATTATACATTTACTTCTTATTCTGTCACGAGGCAGTCATTCAGTAAATATTTATTGACTTAAAGAATGAAAAATGAATGGATAATTATGTTGTGTAGTACTTCCAAAGGTTATTAAAAATGGTGGTAAAAACACATCTTCACCTTTTTCCTGACTTTAAAGTGAAAGCTTCTAGTGTTTTGTCATGAAAGGTAGTACAGTCTCTGTTTGAATTAGATATTTTTTATTCCATTCAGGAATCTCCTATTTTTATTCTATTAAAAGTTTTATAAAGAATGACTACTGAGTTTTATAAAAGCTTTAGCAACATCTATCAAGATAATCATATGTTTTCTTCTTGGATCTTTCAATGTTATAAATTGTCTTATTATTGAACTAACCATCCTTACAGTCCCTGAATAGAACTGCTTGATCGTGTTATCCTCTTATTTGAATACACCGTTGGATTTGCAATGCCAATTTCTTATATAATTTTTTTTCTAAGTAATATTGCCTTATAATTTTCCTCTTATTAAATTCTTGTTTGTCAAATTTTGGATCAAGGTTATGCTAGCTCAGCAGTTGTCAACTCTGGCTGCTCATCAGAATCGCCTCGAGTGATTTATTAAAATACAGATGCCTCAGCCCCATAGAAATTACTCTTCTCTAATTCAAAACTTTCTGTTTTTATCTTCAATAATTCAATACTTTTCTTTCCTTTTATTTCTTACTGCATTGGTTGTTTAGTGTACTAGCTTCAATCTTTCTTCTTTAGTAAAGTAAGAATATACTTTTTCCTCTGCATACACACCTAGCTAGATCCTATGGTGTTCTCATAATTGTTAGTTTCTAAATATGACCTAACTATAATTTCATTTTCTTTTTGATTCAAGAATCACTTAGGAGAGGGCTTTAAAATACTCAACTGATTTTTAAAAAAAGCGTTTGTTTTTAATTTTGTTATTAATTTTTAGCTTTATTTCCCTGTGATCCAAGAACGTGACCTATGTAGATTCCACTTTTGGGAATTTAATGACTTTTTTTGTGGCATAATATATAGTAAATTTTTGTGATAATTTAGTAGCTATTTAAAAAGATAAAGTATATTGGCAATATGTTTTAAGTTTCAGCATTCAATATATAAAATTAAGGACACTCTTAATGTCCTCTGTGTCTTTATTTGTTTCTTCTTTTGCCTTCTTTGTTTTTCAAGGTCTTGTATCACTATTTCCTATGGTCTCCTATCACTATTTCATTTTTTATTTTTCTTGCTTTTGTTTCTAATCAGCCTGTGGAATGTTAAATTGACCCACATGATTTTAAAGCCTCCCATAATTCATTGTCCTACTAATTTCCAGTTGTACAGAAAAATAAACAGCCATATATGTCTCTGCTGTGTTGCTTAATACACAGGGATATGGGACTTATATCTTCTTCATCATGGGCACGCCGCATAATTTTTCTAAGGTGAATCTCTTATTACCTTTAATGATTCATAACTTAAGCTTAACTTCTGCTTTCCTTTTTGTTCACATTTGCACCACATATTTAAGTTGTTTTTTCATTTATTTTTGAAGTTTCAGCTTATTCTTTCCTTGAGGCTTAATTCACAGGAAAGGAACACAAGCAATTATGCATTTACTTTGCCTCAGGGTTCGCTGCACCATGTCTTCCACTGTTAAATCAACACATTCAAACACACATCTTCCACGTTCGGAAAAATTAAATAGTTATTTCAGATAAAGAAATTCAAAGATCAAACGTGGAAATATCTTGCATAATGAAGATATTACTGGTTATTGTTTGATGTTAGTACTCAGACATTATGAACAATTTGCACACAATTCTCAATCCCAATGCTGAAAATCTAAAAATCCATGTAGTTGCAAAATCTGTTTGCAAACAGTTATCCTAGCAACTTTCCAGCTAAAAATTTGGAGGCAAGCCACCTTAAAAAGAGGATATGGAGTTCCAGTCTCTCCGACTTTTGATAAGCTGTTCAGTCTAGAGTTCACTAATTCACAACGTAATATCACACACACTGAAACTCAAAAATTTCTAGTCTTTCACAGCACATTAACAAAGTTATCAGGAAAAACTAGGCTGTAATTACCAAAGATATCACATATGGCACACAATTTGAAGGAGACAGCCCAAATCAGGAGCATTCTAACAAAAAACAACATGATTATAGAAGATATGAGTTTAAAATGTGTCAGACATTTTAAATGCTTGATTATGTCTCAAAACTGCCATTTCACTCATATTTAGGATATAAAAAATGTACAATCCTCCCACCTCCTCAGCCTGTGGAATGTTAAACTGACCCGCAAGAGAGTCAGAGCCTCCCTTAATTCTGAATTCCACTATTTTTTAGTTATACATGAATATAAACAGCAGCACATCATTTCACATCTTAAAGACCACATTTGCAATTCTGTACATATCTGTCTGGAAATGTATCATCTCCACCTGTATTTTGGGCTTATTTTAACATTTGCAGGTGCAGATTTGGCTAAAGGCCTTACTCTTGGGCTCAGTCTGTGCTGCTCCCTCACCGGATCGACCTCCCTCTTGGGCAGGAGGATATGTTGGTGGTGGTTGCAGCAGGGAGGCAGGAACTAGGTGCCTGGCTGGGACCTATCTTTCTACTTTTCGCCCTTTGAAACAACTTTAATTTAGTTTTATTTATTTCTGATTACAACGCATAGTTGAGTTTAGGTTTTTGGCCAAATAATGTTTTTCTTTCAGTAGTCAAATATGTCCTAGTTGCATACTTTTCATCAAAATAATATGTGTGATCTTCTCTTCTTTTACTATGTTTTAAATGCTTCCACTTGATTTCTTTTTTGTTTAATTTCGCTATTTTGTAATATGATTTCTGTGTTCTTTTCTCCCTAGAACATTGGAAATTATTTTTAAAAAGCTCTGGGAAGTACTTTTAAGTGATTAAACATTCTTAAACTTTTCCTTTGGTTCCTCAAGAAGCTATTTTGGTTACTAAAAATTGTTAAGCCTTCATATTCCCAAGTTTTCGCTGTTAATCCATTGGCATTGTTAAACATTTTCTTTCTTATTTTTTTTTGGTGAGGAAGACTGGCTCTGGGCTAACATCCCTTGCCAATCTTCCTCTTTTTGCTGAGGAAGATTAGCCCTGAGCTAACATCCGTGCCCATCTTCCTCCATTTTGTATGTGGGACACAGCCACAGCATGGCTTGATAAGCCGTGCATAGGTCTGCACCTGGGATCTGAACCTGCGAACCCCAGGCCGCCAAAGCGGAGCACATGAACTTAATCACTATGCCACCAGGCTGGCCTAAACACTTTCTTAAGACTATATAGCATGTTTTCAAAAGTTACTTGTATTTCTTGAAATAAAAGTCATTCAAAATTATGCTATTAATTCTTGTATACTATGTTAAGGTTACTATTTATGTTGCAGAATACTTTCAAATGAATCCTGTTTATTTATATATTTGTTGACTGCTTATATCCTTGTTTTCAGTCCTTCTATTTGCCTAAAATAGAAGTGGGTGGCTTCTATTTTGCTCTCTCATTGTTTACTTGAAACCTCTTAAAATCTTCTTCCTAGAGCTTGAGCTGGAGAGCTCAAAGAAACAGGTAAATATTACAAGTCCAGCAATTCAGAAGGATGAGTAGATGGAGAAAGAACTTAGGCTGCAGGCAGTCCAAACTGGGATTTTCATCTCTGTCTTGTTTCCCTGGGTCTTTTGAGCCTTAGAGTCAGGGAGCCATATTCCATTTGTAGCTTCCACTGGAGGCAAACCATTGGCTATGTCAAGTTGCCTCCCTCCAGCTTCTGCTGTCTGTGACTGGGGAGTGTTTTGTCTCGGCAAGTTGAGGGGTCATCATCTTCTGGAATGTATTTTCTGTCTGGTTCATTAACAGTCCTGGTGTTGGGTGTCACCAGCAGCAGAGGAAACATCTCCACAGGTTACTGACTCTATGGCTCTCATGACTGGCAGTATTCTTCCAGTCTCTGCTTCATCTGCAAAAGGGGCATTGTGGGCGACCTAGTTCTCCTAGGTGGAGTAGAACCTTCCTTTCATACTCTGCTTTTGTCTCCAGCCCTTATGCCTCAAAATAAAGATAAGTAAGATGTCTTTCTTAAGAAATCTGGGCAACCACTTATAAACTCTGGAGCTTTAGCTAAGTATTTACTGAATATGTGTGTAAAAAAGTTATTCTGTTCAATTTGAATTGTTATTTGTTGTACAGATCTGAATACACTCGTGTCATTTAACGATGGGGATATGTTCTAAGAAATGCATCGTTAGGCAATTTTGTTGTTGTGCAAACATCATGGAGTGTACTTACATAAACCTAGTTGGTATAGCCTACTACACACCTGGGCTATATGGTAGTAATCTTATGGGACCACTGTCGTACATGCAGTTTGTTGTTGACCAAAACATCGTTATGCAGTGCATGACTGTAATTACATAGTTTTAAAGCCCTTCTGCCAACTGGTTATCTAAGAGGGGCATGTGGCTCATTTTTCATTAATAGTAAATCCTTTTTAAGCAGATTTACCTCTGATTCTTAGACAGGCCTGAAACTAACCTGGTGAACCCTGTACATAATATCCTGGATGAGAAACTGCTATAGTAGAGAAAGCTGTGCTGGACTGGGAGTTAGGACGGTTAATAAGCCACTGAGGTCACATCACTTACTCACCATGATCCTTAGTGTTCTCCTCTAGAAGACGGGAATAACACCACCTGTACTGCCTACTACAGTGCAGGATTTTTGTGAGAAATAAATGAGATGATATATAAGAAAAAAATGTGTCAGGAATAGCAAAGCACTCTACTGGAGAAGCTTGCATCACCCCCTTCTCCCTGAAGTGGAGAAGAGCAGAAGTTTCCTTCTCACAGATTTCACTCCTCTGAATAAAAGAGAAATGTTTCAGCTAAAAGAGAAACAGGCAGTCTGTTCCACCTTACCCATTCATTCATTCATCATTCAGTCATTCATTCAGTCAGTCAACACAACAGTCAACAAGGCCAATTCCTCCCTTCATGAAGCTTATGTTTTAGTAGGAAAGATGGGCAATATACACAAAAGCAAGATCAGTGATGGACATCATTGAGAAAAGAGCCAAATCCAAATGAGAAGTTGTTGGTCACTGTGTATAAAGTTTCGGTTATGCAAGATGAATAAGTTCTAGAGATCTGCTAACATAGTGCCTATAGTTAACAATACTGTATTGTGCACTAAAAAAATTGTTAAAAGGGTAGATCTCATGCTAAGTGTTCTTACCACAAAAAGGAGGGACACAAAGAAATTTTCTGAGGTGATGGATACGTTTATTACTTCATTATGATGATGGTTTCATGGTGTATGCATATGTCCAAACTCATCAAATTGAATACATTAAATAAGTATAGTTTTTTGGGATATCAATTATATCTCAACGAAGCTGTTAAAAAAAAATAAAAGTGGGAGAAAGGACCCAGAAAAGGACCCGATGAGGGAGGCACAATAGTTGTGATTTTAGATAATATGGTCAGGAAAGATTCATTCTGGAGAATTAAAATCTGTAATTAATCAACTGCCTGGCAACAGCATAATTCTTAAAATTTCCAAAAAGAAACTTCATATACCTTTTTCTTTTTGCATTTTTATGGCAGCTTTTTGAGGCACACGGTCTAGATATGCTGTAGATTTGAGAGGTAGCCACAAGGAATCTGAGACCTAACGGGACAAAATTTCAAAGTAATGAATATACATACCCATTTCATGTCTGGTGCTGGCCACACCTACACCATATGCCTCTAAGACTTCCTTTACTGTCCTCATAGATTCATCGTATCTGGCTGCCATACCAAGGAAGTTATAGGAGCCCATGTTGATGACATCTTCAATGATTCTTCCAGTATACCTGCAGTGAGAAGGGGAGGTGAGCACAAAGGGCTTTCTCATTTAATATTGTCCCAGTGCCTCATAAAAGACTCTCACAAAGAGATCTTGGGTCTAGCCCAAATCATATATTTTCTTTTTTCTTTTTGACTTGCATTGTTGTTACCATAAAACAGTTTGTCCTTAGAGGAAAGTAACCCCATACTGAAGCTGAGGAGAGCATTGGAAAAACACATCTTGAGCCATGGAGTATTACCTAGTCCTAATTTTCCTTGGGTGCTTGCTTTCATGACACCTGTGTTCTGGTTTAAATTCTAGCAAGACCTTTCTAAATGAGAAAGAGGCACAGTCATCACTATCTCCTTCCGCAAAAGGTAGGAGAGTGTAATTTGTCAATAAAGCTGAAAAGGGTTCTTCTTCGCTGGCTCTGGGTATCTTGCACCTTCTGACACAGGTCTTGCTTTAATTGCAATATAAACAAGCCACGCTTGGCAACTTAATTAGTGTGACTTCCCCCATTGGCATGATGAGAGCTTGCAAAGAGGTGAATCATGGAAGACCAGGTGCTTCCATACTTTGGTTTTTTCAGATCGGTAATCTGGTGCCCACACTAAGACTTCTTTGAAAGGATTTTCTTTCAACCAAGCCCCTCCAGGTGGCTGCCTCACCTAAATGTCCAGTTGTAGTCGTCCGACACCCTCTCCATCACGTCAAACAGAGCCCCTGGGGCACTGCAGATGGGCCGGTTCCAATTGTCTCTGATTCTCATGTAAAGGTTCCGTGTGTAAAAATTCTCAAAGTTTTGATACAGTGGCACAAAATCCTGTTACAACAGAGGCAGAAAGTTACCTTTGGTCTCTCATTGTCTGTATTTCATTTGCAATTGAAGGCTGGGTGAAGACCTGGAAGAGCCATGCAAATATTCTATCTGTCAATATTTTTTGAGCAAGTGTCTGTGGGTAACAGGACAGGGGGGTCCACAAATAATTCTGTAAGGCCTCCATCCTTAAAGAACTTACATTTTAGTGGGGGAAGAAAAAAAGGTGGCAAATAAAGGTAACAAAGATGACAGTGTAATCCAAGTCCCAAAATGGGTAGTGGAGAAAATGAATTCCTGCAGAATTCCATCTAAGGGGTAACAATAGGTGTTTATGTCCAAAGCAGTTTAGTTGGAAAAAATTGGTTGGATGATAATAAGTCTAAACTTTTTTGAACCTGACTATCGTCACTCATCGTGTTTTTAGAAATGCGGATGAACTTGAACTGTTGGACCTGCTGGCAGGTGGCTGGCTGTTGTATAGCCAAGGGCCTGGAGACCGAGTTGGTGAGCCTGTGGAGGCACCTTGCTTTTCTTGCAGTTGAAGTAACGGCATTGTTTTGCTGTATAAAATATAATCCAAGCCTGAAGGATTTGCGATACAGCTGAGCCTCAAAGCAAGACATATCTAATTTGTCATCTAACTCCTAATATTTAGTATAAGGCAGAAAGTGCAAAACCCTGGCCTAAGTCAGTACTTTGGGTGTTTGTAAGATTAGAGCTGGAGGGATAGTCACACCTTCTGGAAGAATCAAGGTGGCTTCATGTAGGAGGGGCCTTGGAGATGGGCAATGAGGTAGAATGAGATTGCCATGGGCAGGGATGCTTGGAGAAGGCACTCAGGGTGAATGTGTCTGTATGCTGGAAATATATGGTGTATTTGAAAAGAATGAGTAAGAATAAAAAGGTCCTATCACTCTGCTCAGAACCTATCATGGCTCTCACCTCATTCGGAGTCAAAGCCAAGGTCCTGACTGGTCTGGCTCCCTGTTACCTCTCAGATTCCACCCCTACTATTCCCCGTGGTGTGGGTGAGGCTGCAATGTCAGCTGGGCACAGAAAGTAGGAGCCTTAAGAGTCCACAGGAGGAACTCACACATTACCTGGGGGCAATGGGGAGTCACTGAATAATTACCAGTGGACTTTCTCATTCTCTCTCCATCCTCTTTGAGTTCTTTGCTCTCTTTTCGCCTTATGAAATGGAGCTGATTTCCTGCAGGAACAAGGAGGACCATGGGGGAAAGGCTTTGTGTAAGACCTTCTTGTGCTACTGGCTTGGCCCACTAATCTCCTGACCTGGTCCATTCTAGGGGAAATTATACAGAATCTACAGGTTTTGATGGCTGGTGGCTGCATCCAAGCCACAGTCTTCTCTGTCACTTCACCCTTTGGTTTTCAAAGACAATGGCATCATTCCCAGGGGGGAATTGTGATTATCTATAAGAAAGAATGTTCATAACCACATACTGGGGACTATCTATTGCATGTGAATTTGAAAGATGGTTGAGGAACTCTACTGGTTACACTTGTAAGTTAAAAATCTCATATTAAATGCATTTGCTCTCAAATGGCTAAATATCCTGATTTTATTAGGTGATTTAAATAGGTTTTATTATGATTAAGAGCTACAAGGTTATGATAATCAATTATACTCTTTTATGTTCTAACAGGGAAATGGACATATTTTTGAGAGACAAGGAGATTGTGTAATTCCAGGAAAATCTTTTCCAAACTATTTCCTCTTTGATTTAATAACATTTTTATTCAAATTGTTTACTGACTTTTGGATTACTCTATCTCCCCAAACATTGTTTGTGTCCTTCTATTTCTAATTTTTATTTCTTATTTGAAATGACATCATATAAATTCATTCTATCAAGACAAAAGAGAGAAGTAGGTCCTAAGTAATACTTCTGGACTTTGAATGGGATTACAGTTTTAGATTTTATGAGATATCTTACTCAAAATAAAGGTAACAGTTGATTTAGGAGAGAAGTTAACATTCGGCTTACAAAAATAGTTGGTTTTAGGTAGAAAAGAATCAAAATATTATATCAACAAAATTAAAACAAGATTAATTTCAGACATAGATACACAAGATACCAGGGCAGAGACAACATAGAAGTCATAGAGTTCAAATACTCATTTGACAAGTAAGGAAAATCAGACCTAGCAAGGTGAGTGACTTGAACTTTCTGGTCAGCCTCTGGCTTCATCTGCCCTCCCAGCAGTCACTTCAGAGTGATCTCAGGCTGGCATCTGCCTCAGCTTATCCTAGCTTTCCTCTAAAACACCAGTGAAGACAAAAAACATAACCCACCACATGGAAAACTAAGGCCAACAGATTTCCAGGCTATGGAGGAGTGTCCACTCATCATAAGGAACTTGACATTGACTTGAGAAAAACACCTGGGGCTTCCCATCATTGATGCCTCATAAAGATGTGTCATCATGGCCCCTGAGGGAAGGTGGGAAAATACTCCATCCTGCCCAGCCTCTTTGGGTCCTGGCTCAGAGATCCAGAATTTCTACCTATGAGGAAATGGACAGCCAGCTCTTCATTGAGATAAATGCTCTGAGGGCAAGATACAGGATTCTAACCCATTTTGCAGGATCAGCAAAGACTTCCTGCTAGGGAATGATCTTCACATTCAATAGAACTTTTTATAAATTAGGTACTTGAAACCTCCCTGCCAAAGCGATGGGCCAGTTTATCCTCCCAGAGCCATTTCTTTGTGGGTGGTGTGAGCACTAACCCAGATCTGAAACACAAACTCAGCAGTCTACGTGTTCCTGAGAGGGTCAACTGAGCTTGGAAACTTACTTAGAATTCAAGATCTGGTCCAGAGAAGAGGTGCCTGGCTTTGGGGTCATTGTCCTCCTCTTCCTCTGCATCTGTGAGGCTTCCTGCCTCTGCATGGGTGTATTTTCACTCCACCCCATTCCTTTGAGCACCAGTGAGGTTTCTTCAGGAACAGTCAACACTTTCCAAAGGTCAGTGTCCTCTAGTCTCAGGTAAGCCTCCCACAGCATTTTAACTATACCGGAAAATGAAACTGGACTAGATATTGCAAAAACAGGCATTGTAATAGGACATATGTTTATCCACCTGTTAATTTAACTTGTCATTTGGCCTACTCATTATCTTTATTTTTCTTCCTGACACAAATGGCCAGATGTGAAAGTGAACCCCAGACCAGGAGGGCGCAATCATTTTTGGGGGTAAGGTATAGGAGGTTTGAGCAAAATCTAAAAATGCAGCCATAAGAATGGCTTTGTTTTTTCTGTAATGTGACTATGTTTCTTTTTCCATATTTAAACCTGTAGGGTATTTTTTAATTTTCCAAGTACTATAGATATTTTTATCCAACTTTTATAGACAAATCAATGGAAAGTCAGAAAATTTGAGTGGACAAATTGGGGATTGTACCCAGTTCTAAAACCAATCCTTTTCTCCAGAAACCATGCTGCAAGTGTTGGTGTTTGTAAGGAATTGAAGAGAACATATTTATGGCCCATTGTAAAAAATACTACCAAATTTGGAAGCGTATTCCTTCTTATTTTATTTAACTACATGCCCCCTCAGTAGCAAATTGAATCATGAATTTGTAGAGAAAGAAAGAATCATTATCAAACACCAGTTATTCATTTGTGCCTACATTGACATTTCTGTTCTCACCTAATATTTTATTTTATATCCTTATTTCCTTTTGGGAAGCAGATATTTCTCTTACCAGGGTTTAACTCAGAATAAAAAAATATGTTTGTGGGCTGGCCTCATGGCTTGGTGGTTAAGTGCACGCGCTCCGATGCTGGTGGTCCGGGGTTCGGATCCCGGGCGCGCACCAAGGCACCACTTCTCCGTCCATCCTGAGGCCGAGTCCCACATACAGCAACTAGAAGGATGTGCAGCTATGACATACAACTATCTACTGGGGCTTTGGGGGGAGAAAATAAATAAAATAAAATCTTTAAAAAAAAAAAAAATATGTTTGTGTTTTCTTTTTCCTTGGAAAGGGTGACTGTATTATAAACAGTTCTTTGAAGTATTAGAAACACAAAGTGAAGATAGCTAAATTTAATTTTTCTTATTAAGAAATTAGAGGGAGGTTGAAAAAAGATGTCAGACTCAGCACTCGTATGTAGTCTACCACTCATCTAATAGTCTTGTTGAATTTGTTGATGTACGCCCTCAGTTATGACAAAACTAGATATTTAAGTGATCTATTTAAATGACAAAAAATAGATATTTAATAAAAAAATAAATTTATAAATGACTAGAAAGACAATCAAGAGTGTCATCAATTAATCAGAAATATTGAAGGATCACAAGAGATAGAACATAAATAAGATCTGATCAATGGAGAAATAAGACCATAGGAAACCATAGCTCTAAAACATTTGTAGAGAAGACTGGTGTGGACATAAGCTAACTGTAGGGGAGCTTCAAGCTGAGAGTCAATAACTACAGGAAGTTGATACTCAGGGTGATTAACTAGGAAGCTAGATCTCTTTGTCCTCCTTTTATTGGATTAATAGGTAAGAAGCAGCAATATTGTCTATAGGAGAAAGTATTATGGTGGGTAATAAGAGCTGAATGGAAGAGCAATGATTCAATGTAGAGAGGTGGGGAGAGCACACAGCAAGAACTCAAGCTACTGGTCCTGGCAACTCATTCCGTGCCCCTTCTACAATCACTGAATACCTAGGCAAATAAGAATTCTTAAACACCAAAACAAGCATCAGATAAAGTGTCATCTCTACTTAAGAAAAACTAGCACAATAAGAGGCACCAAATTCAACAAGCAGAAGAACTATCATCTGGTGAAAAGACTTGATAGAACAAACAGAAGTATTTAGAATATATATACGTAACATTTTCAGAGAGACACAGCAAAACAATGTATCCTTTAAAAAGGTAAACAATTTAAAAGTATAATGAACACGGCTGAAAAGCAAATTATTAAGCTAAAATAGTAAGTTGACTAATTTTTCCAGGACATAATGAGAAAGGGTAGAGAAAAGAAAATGTGAAGGAAAAGTCAAGAGATACGTAGGACAGAATCAGAAGATCTAATATCTCTCTAATAGGAGTTGCAAAATTGAAAGGAGGATAAGGAGGAGAGGAAGAGGAAGAGGAGGAAAAGGAGGTAAAAAAGAAGAGGGAGGAGGCGGAGGAGGGGAAAATTCCAGAGAGGAAGAAAGGTTTGAATCCTAAGATGTAAATGATCTATCAGGTACTGAATAGAGCAAATAAGTAAAAATCCATACCAAGATACATCCTGGTTAAATCTCAGCTCTCCAAGGACAGAGAGAAAAATCTCAAAAGTGTTCAGAGAAGGGGAAAAGGCAGTTTACATACAAAGGAATAAGAATTAGATTTCTTCAGATTTTTCTTAGATGACAGTGGTGGAAAAGATTATAAGAGAAAATTATTTTGAACTTAAAATCCTGTGCTAAGCCGAGCCAGCAATCAAATGAGAAAGCCAAATAAATACATTCCAATATATATAAGGAATCCTGAATTTAACTCCCACATGCCTATTATAAGGAATCCTGAATTTAACTCCCACATGCCTTTTCTGTAATAATTGAGGGTGTGCATCAACAAAACAAAAATAGAATAACTGAGGAGGAAGATGAGAGATGCCAGGAAAAATAGTGAATGGAGAAACTGATGGAATATGGTTTAGTCCAAGTAGTTTTATATATGTAGTAAAAAGAAACAGAAACTAAAAATTAATAAATAAATGACAACTTGGAGAATGACAATTTGAGAGAAAGTGAAACTTTATCAAATTCTTCTCTTGGTCAGGGGAAGACTCTAGTTACTGAATTAAGGTACCTAAATTCTAAATATGTGTGTTAAACACTCAAAGATAACCATTAAAAAAATAGTAGGGGACTACTATATACAACTTCCTAACAGTGACAAGGAGAAAAAAGTGCAGAACAAAGAAAACTCAATCAAATGTAACAAAGGTATAAAAGAAGAAATATTTAAAATAAAAAAAGAAAAATATAAAGATGGCAGGAATAAGTTTAAACACATGAGTAATTAAAATGTTAGGTTTAACTGTATGGAATTGACAAGATTTGACTGTTTTTGACCTATAAAAACAGCGATTTCATATGGTTCAAGTAAGTAATTGTTCACAGATTTTATTATCTTATTATAGAAGCTTTATTAAGCTTATTAAAAGCTTATTATGAAGCTTTCATGTTTGTTTTAAAAATCAATCTATATGCTGCTTAGAAGAGACAAACATTTTCTGAAAATGATGAAGACTGAAAATAAAGAGATGGCTATTGAAGAAAAAGCAGATGTATAAATATTAATATCAGGCAAAATAGAGTATAAGGTAAAAGCATGATAAAAGGAAAAAATCCACCAAGAACTATAAGAGCCAAGGGCTTTTATGTATCTGACAGTTATATTGAAATGCATAAGAAAAAAAAGTAACAAATCCACAATCGTGGTAGAAGACATTAATATACATTTCTCAAAAATTATAAGTTTTAGTAGACAAAAAATAAGTAAGTCTAGAGGATTCAAGTGACATAATTAACAAGTTTGTTGTAATAGACCTAAAGGACAGTGTACAATTTTTCATGGCATATACGGAAATTACAAGAAATTCCAATACAACTATCTGAGAAGCTGTGACAACTAAAGAGAAAATTCATTTAGGTGATAGCATTTGAAATCAAAATATGAAAATATCGATAACTTTCCTACATGCCATCAATAACTAATTAGAATATAGGATAGGAAAAAAAGATAGTATTCAAATAGCACCACCATCAAAAAATCATACCCAAATAATAATTATAAGAGGAAAGAGTAAGACTTTAGAATAAAGAAGATCATAAAATTTTATTAAAGGATATAAGAAATATCTATGTAAATGGACAGACATATCATGCTACTGAATGGGAAGACTAAATATAATTAAGATGTTGACCTCAGGACTGACATCAGCATCATGGCAGAGTGAGTTGATCCCTTTGTCTCTTCCCTCTAAGTTAAAACCAGTTGGACACCCATTGACCAAAAGTGGACTCCCTGCACGGTACAACAGGATGCCTGAGAGATCCACGCATCTATACCACTGAACATGGGTGGACTGGACCTCCAGGAGGCAATGGAACCAGGGAGCACCCCCCAACTCCCCTTGAGGCTGCGATCCAAAATGTGAATCCTCAGGCTGGCACATTAGCTGGTGACCAGAGGCCACAGGGGTAGACAGGGCACTTGTGGCTTAGCCCCTGCCCTACCAGTGGTGGTGGGTGGCACACATGTCCTGAGGCTTCAGGACACAGAGCAGAGCCAGCAACCCAGACCCCACCTCCTCCCCCCCCAGTGGTGGCGCCAGTCTTTCCAGCAGTGGGGATACCATCTAAAACAGATTTCCCTGGCAGGGGTGGGGGGCCCTGACATGAGGTTTCAAAGCACACTGACACAGGCCAAAGATCAGAGGCTGTATGGGCAGCAATGACACTTACTCATGGCTTAGCCTCTGCCCCCACCCTCCCCCAGTGGTGGCAAGTGGCACACATGTCCTGAGGCTTCAGGACACAGAGTGGAGCTGGCAACCTAGCTCCCTCCCTCTCCCCCAGTAGTGGTGCCAGTCTTTCCAGCAGTAGGGATAGCATCTAAAACACAGATTTCCCTGGTGGGTTGGTGTGTCCTGACCTGAGGTTTCAAAGCACACCAGCATGCATCAACCAACAGAGGCTGCAGGACCAGCAACAACACTTGTGACTTGTGGCTTAGCCCTTTGCCCCTCCTCCAGCAGTAGCAAGTGGCACCTGCGACTTGAGGCTTCAGGAACCACAGCAAAAACCATGACCTAGCCCCAGTGGTGGCATCCCCAATGTCAGCTCTACCAACAGCAGGGGCTGCATACAAGACTCAGGGCTCCCGGCAGTCACAGCCATGAACCCAGTGCCCTGAGCAGCAGCCCTAATGCTGCAAGCACCCCCAGCTAACCCAGGAGCAGCAGCACAGGTGGTGTATAGGGCAGCAGCACCTGAGCCCATGGAGACCCCACAGAGAGCCAGTGGGAGAACATGAGACCCAGGTGACCCCAAAGCAGCAGAAGTGCTCACAGCTTGGTGACCCCAGTGGCAACACCTGAGACTACAGCAACATCGTAAGCAGCAAGGCACTAGCAACCTCAGAGGCACAAGGAGCACAATGAGGGCACTGATGATGCCTCTCACAGAGGCAGTGGATGGTGGAAAATGCAGGCTCTAAAATACAACCAGAAGCAGCTCATAACTAAAGTAACCAAAGCCTTACCCCAATAAGAAAGGTGATTACTACCACAAATGCACTGGCAGAGGATCAACTCATCAAATACCACGAAGAACTACAGTAACATTGCAGAACATAAGGAATTGACAACTCTCCAGAAACCAGACTTGAAGTCACAGAAGATTACAAATGAACTGACAGAGAATTCAAAATAGCTGTTATGAAGAAACTCAATGAGTTACAGGAAAACTCAGAAAGACAGTCAATGAGCTCAAGAATAAAATTAGTGAACAGAAGGAGTAATTCACCAAAGAGTTTGAAACTCTAAGAAAAAACAAACAGAAGTTCTGGAGATGAAGAACACAATTAATGAGACAAAAAATAAAGCAGAAAATGTTGAAAATAAAGCAGACCATATGGAAGAGAGAATTAGTAAGCTCAAAGATAGAAATCTAGAAATGATTCAGGTGGAAGAGGAGAGAGAACTAAGATTTAAAAAAAATGAAGAGGGTCGGCCGCGTGGCTTAGTGGTTAAGTGCGCACACTCCGCTACTGGCGACCCAGGTTCAGATCCCGGGCATGCACCAATGCACTGCTTCTCTGGCCATGCTGAGGCCACATCCCACACACAGCAACTAGAAGGATGTGCAACTATGACATACAAATATCTACTGGGGCTTTGGGGGAAAAAAAGGAGGAGGATTGGCAATAGATGTTAGCTCAGAGTCAGTCTTCCGCAGCAAAAAGAGGAGGATTAGCATGGATGTTAGCTCAGGGCTGATCTTCCTCACAAAAAAAAAAAAAAAGAAGAAATTCTAAGAAAAAATATGTGACTCAATTAGGAAAAGCAACATAAGGATAATAGGATCACAGAAGGCAAAGAGAGAGAGAGAAAGGAGCAGAGAGCTTATGCAAAGAAATAATAGCTGAGAATTTCCCAAACCTGGGGAAGGAACTGGATATAAAAGTACATGAAGCTAATACAACTCCTAATTATCTCAATGCAAAAAGATCTTCTCCAAAGCATATTATATTAAAGCTGTCAAAATCAATGACAAAGAAAGAATATTAAGGGTGGCTAGAGAGAAGAAAATAACTTACAAAGCAATCCCTATCAGGCTACCAGCAGATTTATCAGCAGAAACTTTACAGGTTGGGAGAAAGTGGAATGATATATTCAAAATATTGAAAGACAAAAACTATTAGCCATGAATACTCCATCCAGCAAAGTTATCCTTCAGATATATATCCTTCAGATATATCCTTCCCAGACAAGCAAAAGCTGAGAGAGTTCATTGCCATTAGACCCAGCATACAAGAAATGATGAAAGGAGACCTCCTACCTGGAAAAAAAAAAAAAAAAAAAGCAAAGGTTTACAAAGCTTTGAGCAAGGTGATAAATAAACAGACAGAATCAGAAAATTGCGACTTTGTATCAGAATAGGTTAGTTAACACAAAGACTAAAGGGAAAGCACCAAAAATAACTATAACTACTTTAATTTGGTAACAAACTCACTATACAAAAAAGGCTAATTTGTGACAGCAAAAATATAGAATGGGGAGAGGAAAAGGATGGAACATGCATAGGCTAATGGAGATAAGATGCTATCAGCAGGAAAAAAACTATCTCATCTATGAGATCTTTTATACAAACCTCATGATAATGACAAAATAAAAAATCATAGCTGAGTCACAAATCATAAATAAAGAGGAAACTGAGAAAACATCATAAAAAACCACCAAAATGAAACGGCAGACAGAAATACAAGGAAAAAGAAAGAATAAAAATATAGAACAACCAGAAAAAAAGAGATAAAATGGCAGTATTAAGCCCTCATATATCAATAAGCACTCTAAATATAAATGGATTGAATTCACCAATAAAAAACATAGAGTGACTGCATGGATTAAAAAACAAGACCCAACAATATGCTGCCTCCAGGAGACTCATCTCAGCTCTAAAGACAAAGATAGGCTCAGAGTGAAGGTATGGAAGATGATACTCTAACCAAATGGCAACCAAAAGAAAGTGGTAGCCATATTTATATCAGACAAAATAGACTTCAAGTCAAAAAAGATAACAAGAGACAAAGGTGGACATTAGATAAGGATAAAAGGAACATTCTGCCAAGAAGACATAACACTTATTAACATACATACATCTAACATAAAAGCACCAAAGTATATAAAACAACTCTTAACAGACCTAAAGGGAGAAATTGACAGCAACACAATAATAGTAGGGGACTTTAACACCCTACTTACATCAACGGATAGATCATCCAGACAGAAAGTCAACAAAGAAACAGTGGCCTTAAATGAAACACTAGACCTGACCAGATCTAGGTCAGATAGGACTTAACAGATATATATATACGTATATATATATATACGTATATATATATATATAAAATATTCCATCCAAAAGCAGCAGAATATATATTCTTCTCAAGTGCACATGGAACATTCTCAAAAATAGACCATATGTTGGGAAACAAAACAAACCTCAATAAATTATGAAGATTAAAATCATATCAAGCATCTTTTTCAACCACAATGGTATGAAATTAAAAATCAACTACAAGAAGAAAGATAGAAAAGTCACAAGTGTGTGGAAATTAAACAACATGCTACTGAACAACTATTGGATCAATGAAGAAATCAAAGGAGAAATAAAAAATACCTGGAGACAAATGAAAATGAAAACACAACATACCAAAACTTATGGGATGTAGCAAAAGCAGTACTAAGAGGGACGTTCATAGCAATACAGGCCTAACTCAAAAAACAAGAAAATCTCAAACAATCTAACACTATACCTAAAAGGACTAGAAAAAGAAGAACAAACAAAGCCCGAAGTCAGGTTTTCCTTCAGAAGGAAGGAAATAATAAAAATAATAAAAATCAGTGCAGAAGTAAATGAAAGAGAGACTAAAAAAAAATAGAAAAACCAATGAAACTAAGAGCTGGTTCTTTAAAAAGATAAACAAAATTGACAAACCCTTAGCCAGACTCACTAAGGAAACAAGAGAGAAGGCTCAAATAAATAAAGTCAGAAATGAAAGAGAAGAAATTACAGCAGATACCACAGAAATACAAGAGATTATAAGAGAATACTTTGAAAAGCTATTTGCCAATGAATTGGAAAACCTAGAAAAAATGGATACATTCTTAGAATCATATAACCTTCCAAAACTGAATCAAGAAGAAATAGAGAGTCTGAATAGACCAATCACAAGAAAAGAGATTGAAACAGTAATCAAAAACCTTCCAGGGGCCAGCCCAGTGGCGCAAGTGGTTAAGTGCACACGCTCTGCTACAGTGCCCAGGGTTTGCTGGTTTGGATCCTGGGCGCGCACGGATGCACTTCTTGTCAAGCCATGCTGTGGTGGCGTCCCATATAAAGTGGAGGAAGATGGGCACGGATGTTAGCCCAGGGCCAGTCTTCCTCAGCAAAAAGAGGAGGATTGGCAGATGTTAGCTTAGGGCTGATCTTCCTCACAAAAAAAAAAAACCCTCCAAAAACCAAAAGTCCAGGACCAGACAGCATCTCTGGTGAATTATGCCATACACTCAAGGAAGATTTAGTACCTATCCTTCTCAAATTATTCTAAAAAATTGAAGAGGACAGGATGCTTTCCAACTCATTTTATGAGGCCAACATTACCCTGATATCAAGAGCAGACAAAGACAACACAGAAAAGGAAAATTACAAGTCAATATCACTGATGGACATAGATGCAAAAATCCTAAAAAAAAAATTAGCAAATCATATACAACAATACATTAAAAGATCATACACTGTGATCAAGTGGGATTTATTCCAGGGATGTAGGGATGGTTCAACATCTGCAAATCAATCAATGTGATACACCACATTAACAAAGTGAAGAATAAAAATCATGTGATCATCTCAATAGATGAAGAGAAAGCATTTGACAAGATTTGACATACATTTATGATAAAAACTCTCAAAAAAAATGGGTATAGAAGTAAAGTACCTCAACATAATAAAGACCATATATGACAAACCCACAGCCTACATCATACTCAACAGTCAAAAACAGAAAGCTATTCCTCTAAGAACAGGAACAAGGCAAGGATGCCCACTCTCTTCACCTTATTCAGTATAGTATTGGAAGTCCTAGCGGGGGCAATTAAGCAAGAAAAAGGAATAAATGGGATCCAAATTGGAAAGGAAGAAGTAAAACTGTCACTATTTGTGGATGGCATGATTCTATATATAGAAAACCCTAAAGAATCGACCAAAAAACTATTAGAAAAAATTGATGAATACAGTAAAATTGCAGGATATATAATCAACATACAAAAATCAGTGGTATTTCTATACACTAACAACAAACTAACAGAAAAAGAAATCAAGAATACAAACCCATTTACAATCACAATAAAAAGAATAAAATATTTAGCAATAAATTTAACCAAGTAGGTGAAAGACCTATATAGTGAAAATTATAAATTTATAAATTACAAATTATTTAAAGAAATTTAAGACATAAAGAAATGGAAAGATATTCTATACTCATGGATTGGAAGAATAAATATAGTTAAAATGTCTGTATTACCTAAAGCAATCACAGACTTAATGCTATCCCAATCAGAATCCCAAGGACATTTTTCAGAGATAGAAAAAAGAATCCTTAAATTTATGTGGAAAAACAAAAGACCCTGAATGGCCAAAGCCAATCTCAGAGGTTAAGATATAAATCCTTGGACCCAGGAAATCACTTCTAGGAATTATACTCGAATAAATGCATATGCTGTTCATTGAAGAATTGTTTGCATTAATGAAAAATGGGAATATAAATAAATAATTACATATCCACATTATGGAATACCATCATGCAACTATTAAAAGGAATGAGGTCATCCTGGACTGGCATGTAAAGATCTTCCGACATGTAGCTAGGCGAAAAACAGTAGGTCACACAACAATATGTATGATATGATCCCATTTATGTTAAGAAAAGGAGACAGTAAGTATAAATGAGCATATGTGTAATTAAGTGCATGAAAAAGACAAGAAAGATCACAAAGAGATTGCTTTTGCTCATTATTTCCATATTAAGAAGGAAAGGGAAAAAAGACATGAGTTTGAGTAGGGGCTTTTCATTAGGGCTTGTCATAACCCACCTATTTTACACATTGGCTTAGTTCTAGTTTGTACACATTAGCAAAGCTCTACTTTATCAAAATCAATCAATCCTGCCTACTATCAAAGATGCCTTCTTGCTAAGGGAAGCAGAGGTCTGCATTGTAAAAGAACTGAAAAAATGATTTGACTAACATTTTAATGACATCAGAAATTACACGCATGTGTGTGTCTATACATATATATGTCTATACATATATTTCAATATTTGGAGATATATATATATATATTTTTTTACTGAGAGTCTTATTTTAAAATAATATTTCTAGAACTTTTTTTTGACGTTGTTTTCCCAACCTATGGCACATGCTCCTCTGCTAGATGCAATTGTGGACAATAATCATCCCTTATGAGGGTGCATTTGCTTTTTAGAAGCAGCCAGAAGGTATTTGGAACCAAGTCTGGTTGAGTTGTGCTGATACCTGAGAGAGGACCATTTTAGGTAGAGGGAAAAGCAAGTAAAAAATCTCTGAGGTAGGTACATGTGAGCTGTGCTTGGGGAAGAGCAAGGAGGTCCTGGGTATTTGAAGCAGAGTGAGAGAGCTGAGGAGTAGAAAGAGATGAGATAGAGACATAAGAAGAGGCTGCATTCTGTAGAGCCTTGGCTAGCTCTTGCTCTTACTCTGAGTGAGAAGGGAAGACATCACAGGGTTATGGCCAGAGATGTCATGTGATCTGAAGTAGGTTTTAAAGAAATCATGTTGCTTGTTAGTTGAGAAGAGACTGTAGAGGTCGAGGGTGGAAGCAAGGTGCATCTAGGCAGGAGAAGATGGTGGTTTGGACAAAGCTGGTGGCAGCAGCGGTGGTAAGAAGTGTCCAATAACAAATATATTTTGAACATAGAACCAACAGTATTTGCCGACAAATTTGACTTGGGGTGCAAGAGAAAGAGAGGAGTCAAAGATGACACAGAGGTTTTTGGCCAGAATACCTAGACTGATGGAGTTGCCATTTACTGGTCTGGGAAAGAGTGTAAGAGGAACAAGTTTGGAGGGGAAGCTCAAGTGCACAGTTTTGGACATGTGATTGATGATGAATGGGATCTAGTGTACAGGTGGAAGGCTTGGTATAGTAGGAGCCCAGACAACTACCCCATGGTAATGAGAGGTGAAGAGCGAGGCCACGTATATGAGACAGGTGCAGGTAAGTGGTGGTAGAGGAAGTGTATGGAAGTTCTGACGTTTTTCCTCAATGAAATAGGAAGCAAGATTATTAGCTGAAAGTCAGGAGGGTCAAGAAGTGTTGGAGGTTTGAGAGCAGAGGAAAAAGTATGAAATAGTCATTTAGAAGAGGTGGTGACTAAATGTACTAAGGCTATGTAATGTGATTGGCAGGCAGCACTGAGGGCCACCTTGAGGCTAGTGATTCTGAATTTAAAGAGAGACCCATCAGCATGGGGGGTGGATCCAGTTGAGGGTGTAGCAAGGTCCATGGAATTTAAGCTGGATAGGAGGTAGAAAAAGTAGAATAGGGAGGTACAGGAGAATGAAAGAGCTTAATATCAAAGGATCACAGGCTCCAGGGACAGGGAGGGGTAAGAGATGTTGGAGGCGGTACTGGAAGGACAGAGCTGGGAATGACAAGGCCTGAGGCAGACCAGCTGATTCCAGTGTGCAGCCAAGGTTGAGAAGTGCTGATCTAGTCTTGGCCCTCAAGTTGCTAATCTGCAATTGTTAACTTCCAAGGGCCGCCACAACAAGGCACAGGTGGGCTTGGACCACCTTTCCTGGAACTGATAGGACAGCTGTGCATGTGAAAGTGATGAGCATCTGGAAGCTCAAAGGATGGTGCTGCTGCCACCCGAACACAGGTGATAACTGAACTTCAAATTGACAGCCTGTGGAATAGCAATGCTTCTCATGATTTAACATGTGTCCATATCACCTGTGGATCATGACAAACTAAAGATTCTGCTTTAGAAGTTCTGGGCTGCACCGGAGAGTCGGTATTTCTAACAAACTCTCATGTGATACTGGTGAGAAGGATCAACAGCTGGTCCCTGGACCAGTAGCACTGGCACCACCTAGGAGCTTGTTAGAGATGCAGAATCTTGGCCCCACCCCAAAGCTGTTAAAGGAGAATCTGCGTGATCTCCAGACCATTTGTATACACAGGAAGGTTTGAGAAGCATTACTCTAAAACACTGGTTTCCAACTTTGGCTGCACATGAGAATCACCTGGGAGGGGTTTAGGACTCTCACCAACCAGGGTGCACCACAAACCAATTAAATCAGAATATCTGCGGGTAAAGCCCAAGTATTAGTAGCGTTTAAAGCTTCTCAGGTGATTCCTGAGGTAATTCCAACATGCAGCCATGGCTGAGAAGCACTGGTCCAATATTACCGTCCCATAAGCTGCTAGCTAGTAAGCTGCTTTCTGAGTTTGGACCCACCCAGGTCCAAACAGGAAGACCAAAGCTTGGGCTGCCTGTTTGCTTTGGACAAAACCGTTATCTCATACCCAGTGACCTTAATGGACCCCATCCTTCAAATTACTCCGAATAAAGTCTCTCTGGGCAAATCCTGCTGTTGCATCAGGATGCAAAATGTGAATGCAAAAGGGCAAGTTTTAATTCATGCAAACATTTGGAGATTTGTCTTAAAATTTTCTACATTACAACTTGCTGAACCCTCTTTGTTTCATGTGGGAGTAAAAATCTCTAGGGATGGGCCAGACATGTCTGGGATTTACTTGCAGGGGCACTGGGGACTATCTGGATCTAATGTGAACACAGAATTGCAACCAAAATGTTTTATAGAAGGCTGGTGCCACGTGGAGCGGGTCTTGCTGAACCTGTTATACCATAGGATTGAGAAATGTGGCTGTGCTTGCAATTTTTGTGTGTGTGTGTGTGAGGAAGATCAGCCCTGAGCTAACATCCATGCTAATCCTCCTCTTTTTGCTGAGGAAGATCGGCTCTGAGCTAACATCTATTGCCAATCCTCCTCCTTTTTTTCTCCCCAAAGCCCCAGTTGATAGTTGTATGTTATCGTTGCACATCCTTCTAGTTGCTGTATGTGGGATGCGGCCTCAACATGGCCCCAGCAGCAGTGCGTTGGTGCACGCCCGGGATCAGAACCCGGGCCGCCAGTAGCGGCGTGCGAGCACTTAACTGCTAAGCCACGGGGCCGGCCCTGTGCTTGCAATTTTTAAAGTCTCTGATGATTCTTGACATTCATTTGATTATATTTGCTGACACCTTCTTCTACATTTTGCGAGTTGGGCCATTACATCGCTGAGAAGGTAATTTATTTAGATAAGTCTTCAATCAATTGCAATTCAACTCTAAAGTTGCCTTTGATTAAAAAAAAATGTGTCCCAAAAATTGAGTTAAAAGGAGAATTTAAGCAAAAATATTTAAACTTTGTATCTATCTGTATAGTCCTTTTCCTTGCCAGTGTCTTCTGATTGTTAGTGGAGTCTGTCTGAGGTACCAGGTACCCTGGGCCTTGGGGTTTTTAGTGCTCTCTTGGAGGGAGATTTTGATTTTTCTATCCTTTCCCTAAGTTTATACTAAGTAAATCAGTAACACTAAGTAAATCAGTAATCAAGTGATTCATATAAAGAGGATTATCAGAGCCTTTGTGTTTTGGAGTCAATTTCAGGGTTTTTGGGCTAGAAATCAAAAAGACGAAAAAGCAAAAAGAGATTCTAAATTTGGGGCAACACTTTAGTTTGAATGGATGGTTTGGTATGAGAGAAGTCATCCAAGGAGAGAAAATAGGGAAATTGGATTAATAAATTCTTACATTTGATTAAGAAAAAGAAAGAAGTGAAGAGAACATGTCGATTAGCCTAAATGCAGCAATCTTTTCACTATGTATATGTATATCAAAATACTGTGTTGTCCACTTAAAATACATACAATTTTTATTACAAAAATAAAAATAAAAAGAATGAACAGAGTAAGAGAGTATGATTGGAAATAAGAACATCCATTTATGTTCCTTTTAAAAAACATAATTGTGCTTCTCCACCATGCCTTCATGGATGTGCTCTCCTTCCTGGTGTCATTTTGCTCGTGGCTGGTTTGTCTTATGGGACAATCTATTCTGTGACCAGCTTTTGGAATAGAATAATGTTCATTTCTGCTTAAAAGAACCAGGGGTCATTGGAAATCAGCACATTCATTGTTTCCTGCAAGAGACTTCAAGATGTGCCTCAGATAGGTTATTAACACAAAGCAAGGATACTGTCAGAAATATGGGGCTGGAGGCAGTATTATAAGATAAATATCAGCCTGAAGACAGTGTTTCCGGTGACCAAATCCCATAAAAAAATATAAGGATTGTAGCCATTGCAGTTTATTAGAACCTGTTACTCTGAAAGGTTCTAAATCTCTAAAGGGGCTCAAAGGAAGGAACACATAATAAAAAGTATGCCATATAAAAGGCATATCTACCAAGTGAGTCAACTGACTGATGCTCTCTACCTCACAGAGATCAAACAAGTGGGGAATCATTTATTTTGTAAAGAAATACAAGACACCGGTTTATTTAATGCAATGTCCTCCTCTTGGGAGGTGGTTCAAGCAGTTCTTGCAGCAATAGTGACAGGTGTTGCCGTACAGGCTCCTGTGCGCTGTGCCTACCCCATTCTTCAGGACTAAAGCACCCCTTTCCTTGATGCTGGGAGTGTTGGAGACTGCCAGTTTGCTGAAGGGAGCTGCCTGGCTGAAGATCACATCCCTCTCTGGTGGCAACCCCCATCAATCAACATTGAAGGCTCAACCCTCTTCCCTCAATGAGGAATGCTTCTGAGGGGCCCTCCCAACTCCACAGCTCCCTGTGGGATCCACTGATTTCCCTTTGCTGGGACTGCATCACAACGCACCTGCCTCATCTTGCCCCCTTCACTCCCTCACGCGTGTACAGGTGTTGATCCCAGGAGCAAACTGCAATAACCTTCAACCCTCCATCTCAGAGTCTGCTTCCCTGAGAACCAACTTGCATATATATACATATGTTCCACTTGAAATGTAAGAAATGCTTTAGAAAACCCAAAACCACTAGCCCTTCTGCGTTGATAGAGCAAAAATATTGAAACAGGTTAGAAAACAGGTGGCAGATTGAAGCCTAGGCCTGCCAAGGAATGCCACACCTGAGAAATTTTATTTGACTTAACGCTTTGTCCCAGTAAATATTCTGGAATGTGCTGATTTATTGTGCACCAGTTACTTATACCTGGGGAGAAGAGTGGCGATAAGAGCTTCTAGAATATACCAGCTGGTATCAAGAAGGGGCTGCGGAGATCCTTGTGAGAATGGCCAAGAGGAACTTGCTTTCTAATCCCAATTTCTCAGTTTCAACATCAGCACTGCTAGGACCTGGGAAACCTGTATCTTTCTCTGGGAACTTGCTGGGTTGTTTCCTGCTTGATGTAACTGTTTTTATACCCTTCTCCATTCAAGAACCTTTATATCCTCAAAACTATATCTGTGGCCATCTTTGCCAATACAGAACCATTCCATTGTGATGGCTGTACCACTACCATCCTTGTGTCTGACCAAAGTAGAAATTTGAGATTACCCTGTTTTCTTCCCTCTATCTTGTTTTCTATACACTCAACCACCAAGACTTGCTGATTCTACCTTCTAAATGTCTCTATAATTAGTTCCCTTTTCTTTGTTCCATCTACCTCTTCCCTAGTTCAAGCACAAATTATCTCTTCTGAGCTATTATAAGGCTTTTTTATTTGTCTTCTAGTCTGTAACATCCATTAAATTCTCTAAAGTTCTTTGTTCTCTTCTCACCCTTTCTCTTTTTTCTCTATAGACCTTCCTTGGGAGGTCTCATCTACTTCTGTGGCTTTGATTAATGTTGATATGTTCAAGATATACTTAAGATGCCACAATATCCAGCTGAGAAGACTTTCCTCTGGAGGTCTAGACCTCCATATCCAACTGCCAATTCTTCAAACTCAATTTGTCAAAAAATGAATTGACCACCTTCCCCCTCCAACTGGATCTTCCTCCTCTATTCCGCATTTCGAACAATGACACCACCTTCTTTTACCCAGCTGCCCAAGTCATAAACCTGGATGTGGTCTTTGATCTGACCATCTCCTTAACTCCCCAAGTCAAACCAATCATCCCTAACTCCATCTTCTTAAACATCTCTTGGTCTTATCTCTTTGTACCACCCCTATTATCACTACCTTGGTCCCAGCCCAAGGTCTCACACAGATTTTTTAACCTGCATTTCTGCAACATCCTCTTAATTGATTTTTTGGTCTCTGCGTTGTCCTCCTGCAATCTCTTTTTCACTTGGCAGTGAACATGACCTTTCTAATCTGCAAATCTGCATTCCTCTGCCTGAAATCTTTCAATGCCTTCCCATTGTTCTTATAATAAACATCTGTGGCTTATAAAAACTCATTGTAGTCTTGTCCCTGCTTGCCTCTTAAGCAATCTTTCTCCCCACATACTCCCACTCTCACTCACAACACTCTGGTCATTGGAATTCCTTGGTTCCTTGAATGTACAATGCATTCTCTTAATTCTGGGCCATTTTGCACCATGTTTCCTCTCCCTAAAGACTCCTTCTGTCCCATCTCACCTCACCCTTTGCCTTACTACTTACTTTTCAGCCCTCATATCTCAATTTAACTTTCTCTTCCTCCCAGAAGCCTTCACTGAACACCAAGTCTAGGCTAGATGTTTCTCTCCTTTGCTCCCTTGACTTCCTCTATTTACCTCTATGGTACCTCTTATCAAATGCCATTGAAATTGCTTTTTTAATGGTTAGCTCCCTGAAGGCAAGAAACATATCTGCCTTGGTTATTCTTGTGTCCCCAGATTGTAGCACAGGGCCTGGCACAAAATACCTGCTCAAAAAGAGTCTGATTTGATTAAGGAGTTAATGAATGCCTTGGCACAAGCAGTGCCTTCTTCTGAGAATGTCCTCCTTTGTACCCTTGCTCACTAGGCAAACTCCTGCTCACCATTCAAGCCCCCAGCATCATGCCTTCCTGACTTCCTAAGTGAATCACAGGGCACAGATCCCTGTTTCCCACATTACCCTCATTCCCAACATCGCTTTTTGTCATATATTTTGCTCATGAGTCTGTTTTTGCACTCCAGACTTCAAATTCTTTGGTGGTAGGATCTATGTTTTCTTCTATGTATATTAGCACCCATTACCTGGTAGAGAGCATGTGCTCAAATATTTGCTAAAGGTAGGAGGGATTATAATAATAAAACTGATTTTCTTCTGAAGGTGATATGCTTGATTTAAGCCAATTCCAAAGGAAGTGTTCCACACAATTTGTTCGTGGGTATGTTACTGTAATGTGTTTATTTTACCACGGATACTAGTTGCTAAGTTACAGGATTTGATGTTCTCCCATTACATTGAATTTCATGCCTCACCTATGTTCTTTGCTTAGATGTATTTAAGGTTCCATCACGTGGGGTGATCCATGCCCACAATCATAGTACTCCAAAGAGATTTTTAGGAAAAAGAGATTCATGGCATCATAAATTATTTGAACAAATTTGGAAAACATGTTAACAAAATGCAGGCTCTTTGCAGATCTCTGAATATTTTCCAGGTTGTGCTGGAAACCTATGTGAAAAGAGCTCTATGTGAAAAGAGCATGATATAGACTTTTATAGGTTAACTATTGAAAATATCTAGATCAGTGGTTCTAAATCAGAAGTGATTTTGCACTTCAGGAGACATTTGGCAACATCTGGAGGCATTTTTGATCATCAGAAGTGTGTGGGAGAGCCTAACGGCATCTAGTGGGTAGAGGCCAAGGATGCTGTTAAAAATCCTACAGTGCACAGGGTGGCCTCCCCACCGAAGAATTATCTAGCCCAAAATGTCAATAGTACCAAAGTTGAGAAATTCTGACCTAGATGAAATAAAAATCTCACATTGCACTCAGACATACTTTTCTATTTCAGGATAGAACATAAATAATACTCATCTTTCAACTAGAAGACCAGAATACAGTCCCATGCATGGGCCCTTGTGGTTATTTTTCAATTTTTTTATCTTTAAAGTGGTATTTTAATATCTATCTCATGGGGTTGTTATGAAAATTAAATATAATAATGTATGAGAAACCCTTAGTTCAGTATCTGGCAAACAGTAGTTGTTAAATAAATATTTGTAAAAACAAGTCCATGAACACACAGGGGATGGGGTTTGGGGGTGGGGATGAATAGAATTTACCCCGAGTAGTTCCTGAGCACCTCACTCTTTTTAGGATCTGTACGTGCCTCACCACTCTGAGAACCCTTTAGAGAAGAAGAGGCATTGACAAAGATCCAGAGAGGTGAACATACGTACTTTTTGTTCTTCTCGTTCTACAGCTGCGTTGCATTTTTCTATTCCCCAGTTTCTCATAAAGTCTCTGAGATAGCCAAATAGGGTTCCAATTCCATATCCCATGTAAGTGAAAACCATAACATGAAGAGGTGCTTCTTCAAAGAATTCAACAAGTGGCTTATCATAAAAATGTGGCTTCCCATTTTGCTGAAAACACAAAAGAAAATTGAAGGTTAGTTCTCTCCCATTACAATAAACTATGATACTTGAAACTTTGGACTTCAGCCTTTTCAATTTCAAAGAACATATTTAAGATTGTAAAAGATGGCTGGAGAAAATGGGAAATGGATAATCGAAGAGGGTAAAAAGAAATATGCATTTTATTTTACAACCTTCTAATGAAATAATTGATTCAGGCAAAAATTCTCAACAGATGCTAAATCCATTAAGTGGAAAGTTAATAAGGAATAAGGTTTTTGCAAGATGCCGAGGTAGCATCCCATAGGTTACTCTCTAATCACAGACCTGCAGTTACTACCTGAACCAGGTGATCAAATTACATCACAGATGTTGGAACAACTAGCCACACTGTGCTCTTATCATGATGTAATATTCAACACACTGATGAAACATTTAACATGAATTCAGTCAAGCTTTTATATCTATCTTCTGTTTCACAAGAAATATTGAGATAGAGGAACTTGGTAAATGACGTCATGAGGAAACAATCAGATAATCCACATTGTGGGAATTTTGATATGACAACTGGGCTGGTCTTTAAAAGCAAAAATAAACAAGTGGGGCTACATCAAACTAAAAAGCTCCTATGCAGCAAAGGAAATGATCAACAAAATGAAAAAGCAATCTACGTAATGGGAGAAAATATTTGCAAACCATATATCTGATAAGGAGTTAATATTCAAAATATATAAGGAACTCATAAAACTCAATAGAAAAAAACCAAATAATTTGATTAAAAAATGGGCAAAGGGGAATAGACATTTTCCTAAAGAAGACACACAAATGGGTGACAGGTATATGAAAAGATGCTCAATATCACTAATCATCAGGGAAATACAAATCAACACCACAATGAAATATGACCTCACATCTGTTAGGATGGCTGTTATCAAAAAGACAAGAGATAACAAGTGTTGGTGAGGATGTGGAGAAAAGGGAACCCTTGTACACTGCTGGTGGGAATGTAAATTGGTACAACCACTATGGAAAACAGTATGGAGTTTCCTCAGAAAATTAAAAAAATAGAACTACTATATGATCCAGCAATCCCACTTCTGTGTATATACCCATAGGAAATGAAATCAATCTCTTGAAGAGATATCTGCACTCCCATGTTCTTTTGCATCATTATTCACAATAGCCAAAATATGGAAATAATCGAATATTCATAGATGGATGAACACACACATACACACACCAGAATTATTCAGCCATAAAAAAGAAGGAAATCTTGCCATATGAGACAACATGGATGAACCTGGAGTACATTATGTTAAGTGAAATAAGCCAGACACAGAAAGACAAATACTGCATGATCTCACTTATGTGGAATCTAAAAAAGCTGAACTCAAAGAAGCAGAGAGTGTGCTTGCTGGGGGTTGGGGGGTGAGGGAAATGGGGAGATGTTGGTCGAAGGTTACAAATCTTCAGTTATAAGATGAAGAAGTTCTGAGATCTAATGTGCAGCATGGTTACTACAATTAATAATATTGTATAGTATACTTGGAATTTGCTAAGACACTATATCTAGGGTGTTCTCACCACACACACACACACACACACACACACAAAGTACCTAAGTGAGGTGATGGATGTGTTAATTAGCATTTCACAATGTATGCCTATATCAAATCACGTTGTACACCTCAAATATATACAATTTTTATTTGTCAATTACACCTCAATCAAGCTGGAAAAAAAAAAAAAGAAAAAAGGTGGGGGAGGGGACTTAAGAGACACAACCAAACGCAACTGTGTAAATCTGAATGTAGACTGGAAATATCTCTTATTAAGGAATTATTGTTAATTTTGTTAGGCATGATAGTAGCATGACAGTTATGTGGGAGAATGTTTTAATCTTTGTAGATGCATACTAAAGTTAGGGGGGTGAAGTGCTATGACAGCTATAATTTCCTTTCAAATGGTCCATCCAAAATTCAATATATACGTGAAGCAATTTTGAGAAAATGTTAATAACTGTTGAATCTAGATGGAAGTTCTATGGATGTTTGTTATATTATTTTTTCATTTTTCTGTATGTTTGAAATTTTTCATAATAAAAAGTTAAAAAAGGTATTTCTTTTATCTTAGGTGTCAACATCCCAGTGGAAAGTAGGCATTTAGTACCAAACCATTCTGATTCCTGCTTAACTGATTTGCACATAGCAGCTCAATCAATGTTGGCTCAATGGATTAGTGAATAAATGATTCCTAATGCCAATATTTAATTGTTTTAGTCTTTAATAAATATTTATGCATTCATTCATTATTTTATTCAACGAATGTAATGCAATGCATAGATTCCCCATTTTCCAATGAGATGATTGATAAGAAGTGTTTTGACCATTTGAAATATCTGACTTTTAGTGATTTACAGGAAATTGTCCAATGTCTGCTAGTATTTAATGTATTAATTTAGCTTACACATGTATATATACAATGAGATATTATATAAAATAATGTTAATTAGAAACACTGTTTTTGCTACTCTCATAGTCTTTATCATCACTACAAGTACTGTTTGATTCCAACACAGTTTCCTAGAGCATATTACCTTATTTCCTCTGCATTGTTTGAGGTGTGGTATTTTTGGAATCTCTATGTGACTTAGTCACTGCAAGTTTTATCCCAAGCCACAAAATGTATGACAATGGAAAATATATGCAATCAAAACAAATTATCTGGTAGATGAATATTTTGATCTCTACTTATTTTTAAAACAATTTTTAAAAAGCCTTTTTATAATGACATCTAACACTTGAGTTGTTAAGTCAAAATCTCCCAAAATGTTATTAAAATTCCTTGCTTTCTTATTTGTCCATTATATCAGGTAACTTCTCTAGACACCCCAAACTATGGATGTTGCTCCTTCTAACGTGTCTTCCCCAAACACTACCTGGTGGCTTAAGAAAAATGAAAGTGAGAAAGCGTTGCTTAATATGAAGTCTTGAATGAAAGGCGAATGAAAAGTTATAAAAAATGCCCTGTATTTGGAAATATAGGACATTTATTGGGTGCTTACATGAGTCAGCAATGAACTAGGTTCTGGGGATTCAAAGATGACCAAGACAGACCCAATCCCTGCTCCTGACTTCTTGACCTCCCTTTCACTATGTCCTCACACGAGTCCTGTAGGTCTGATGGGTAGCTGACCTTACTATTCTAGTGCCAAGATTTGTGCCCTCCTTGTCTCTGTTCTGTGCTTGAGCTTTGGATTGCATCTGTGTCCGGCATTCCAGGTGACCTCCTGACCCAGACGAGATCCACCTCCTGGTTCCTTTCACATCACAGGGACACATGATTGGCTTCCTTCCTTCCTCGATTTGTCCAGACTCTAGCAAAAGGGACTGAGGTCCTCATGAAGGAAGATTTGATGAAATTTTGTGACTGGTTAGGTATGAGGTCAAGGAAGAGGAAAATGAAAAGTATCTGCAAGGAACATTGTAGCATTGTTGATAAGAAGAAAGAAGGAATTAGGAGGGCTGCTTATGGGGGAAAGGCAATGAGTATGTATGGGACATGCTAAAGTTGGAGGTGGTGAACTGTTTGCAAAAGTGGGACTGTTTGCTGGGCAGTTAGGGATACAGGAAAAGAGAAAGGCCCTGGCTCAAGTAGAGGATCTGGAAGTCAGCTACTATGGGGCACAACTTAAGCCACGGTTGAAGCAGAACATGAGAAAGGACAAATTTTAAAAAGAGAAAAGCAGTGGGCTTGGGAAAGAATTTTGGGACTGACCCACTCCTTTTAAGGGCACTCCAGAGGAAGAAGCATGAGTGAAGGGAACCCGATGTGGGTGACTTCAGAAACCTGATTTAGCCTGCTCACAAATTAACCCCTTTGGCTGACTTAGAGGATGGCTGAGTTATGTGAGTGCATGTAAAGAGAGAAACTTCCAGGACATGCAAGGCTATCCTGTGAGGATCAGCAGGAGGCTCTCCCTTTTTTCTTTTCCTGGCCCCATATCCATTTCTGAGCTCCATATGTGGCCAAATCAAGCAGAGCATTTCCCCTGAAACCCATGGGAAATTTCTTCCTGAATTGGCTCTGGGGCAAACACACACTGTACATAACAGACTGTCTATCTAGATGCAAATAAAACCCTCAGTTGGGTGCACAGGCTGGGCCCGTGTAACTATTTTTTTTTTGCCCATGTGACTTGTTCTGGAAAATAGTTATAACACAAAGGAGAAATTTTCAACAATGTCTGTTGATCCAAACCAATATCTACTTTAGTATCTCTCATATAACTTTATTTTTAATTTAATTTAATGTAATTTTATTTGGAAGAGAGAAAAGAAGATATCTTCATGGAAAACAAAGTTATCTGGAAATACACAATCTTTCTTAACGTATGGAAAGTGACTCATTTACTATATTCCTTTATTTAAAATTGAAGTCAGTGACACCTCGTGGGAAGGAATTCTTAGTCTGGGGTTGGATAGTTATTTTGAAATATGAGAGTGCATGTAAAGAGAGAAACTTCCAGGACATGCAAGGCATGCCCTACCAAAGTAAACAAAGCATAAAATTTTGCTTAATAAGTTTGCTGGCCAAGGTTGACACAGCATGGTAATCTGTAACGCACTTTCTTTCTTTGTTCTACCTTTCAGCAATACTTCCCTTCTATGTTCTAGCTTTTCTTTGATAGCTTTGAAAATAAACAGATCCTGAGCCCCCACGCCCAGAGTGCCTGGTCATTTGGGACACTGTGACACATTGGGGTTTGTTTACTTCCTGCATTCCTGTCTTACCTGGAAATTAACAGGGTATTGGGGCATGCTGAGAAGACCCACCTTTACAGATGATTACTCTTTCATTCAAATTAGCAGGTCTTTTACCGGCTGCTTATTTTGCACTGTCCTAGGCTAACATTAGAGGGGATATGAAATTAATAAATACAGTCCCTTTCTTGAAGAATTGATAGTGCAATGGTGTATGGGTGTTGGGAGGAGTGAGCATAAATGACCATAACATAGAGCAAAAAGTAAATGTCTTAAGGGTGACACAAATAGAGGGACCATATCGTGTTGGGTGATCAGGAGTGACTTCCTGAAGGAGATGGAATCTGAGCCCTCTGATGGGAGGTAGAGCATAATGGTGGAAAGGGCTTGTGCAGGAGTGAGACTGACTGGGTTCAAATCCTGGTTCTTTCATTTGTTGACTATACGACCTTGTGCAGGTCACTTAATTTCTCTTGCTCTCAAATGCCTCAAGTGTAAAATGGAGCTAATAAGGTTTGTGTTGAAAGTTAAATGAGATAATAAATGCCAAGTACCTGCCACAGAGTAAGTACTCATCAAATGCTATGATTTTCATAGTGATGACTGACGAAATTGCTATATTCGATGATGCTGCTTTTGAAGAAATATTTGGGAAAGAAAAGAAAGAACATGTATAGAGCTTTGGGCAATATCTACACATAGGGAGAAGCAGGAAAATGAGGGTCCTCTAGGACATAAGTAAGTGTGAGTGGGAAAGAAGAGGTGGGAGTTAAAGTGGCGGGGGGTTGAGATACTGAAGTTGAGAAAGACCATTGCGCATGGGGACTCTCAGAAGAAAACTTCAGCCAATGATTTCGTCAGCTCGTTTTCCCGCTGGTTTTATCAGACAACAGGGATTTAAGGGGAAAGGGGGTATAGAGGCAATGGGGCAGGGAGTTGTGACTACTCATTAAATAAGTGTGACGGTGCAGAGTGGAACAGAGAGAAGGTGGTGGCTTTAGATACTAATGGTGGGGGACGTGCTTCTTTTGGAATAAAGAAATATTGAGCATATTTAGCAACTGAAGAAAGTACTCAATAAATTAAGGATAACTGGAGATAAAGGTAAGAGATGGTATAATTCTCAGAACAAGACCCCTGAGGGGAGGGATGAAGAGCACATGTGACTATCTGACTATAATGACACAGACTATCTCAGTAACACTTTATCCCCTAGAACTTTAAAAAAACTTGCACTGCAGGCCCTTGTTCTGTTTTATGTTCTTGGGGTAGGAAAAAAAGAGATGAGCAAATATGAAACCAAGTTAATTTCTCAGATTAACCACACATTTACAAGCAAACTTTTGTTTTCAGACTGAGGCAGCCCATGTAACACACCACATTCCATTATACTGCTGGGTCAGTCTATGGAAAAAGTAGCCAAGATGAGAACGAAGAGGCTTTCAGGTTTTAGTCACTAAAAGAGTAGCAAGTTTGGGAATAAGATAGTTTCTGGGATGATGAAATGCCTAAGGAAACCTAGATCACTGGAGATAAGGAAAGAGCTATCTTTCTTTCTGAAGTGGAATGTATCCAGAATTTTCCACATTGTGAGAGTTGAGTAGATACTGCTCTGAGGTCTCTTGGGGAGAATACAAACTTTCAAGGATACTGGCATCTGGGGAATAAGTCTCTACCTACATTGTAGTAGTTAGTTTTGAGCAGGGAAACAGAACCATTGGGAGTGACGTGGAATAAAAGTCTTATTCTAGAGATTATACTATACTCAAATGTGGGAGCTGGTTAAAAATCTCTGGAAAGGGAGACCATTTCCATAATGGTGTCATGAAGAGCTCCCATAGACTTTCCTTACAGTAAGTAAAAAAACCATAACTGGTACAAGTTAGAAAAATAAAACAATTTAAAGCATCTGGAAATTGTCTTAAGGGCATGTGGCAAATGAAGAAATATTTATTCAAGAAAATTGGCTAAGTATCAAAAAGAACAGCAAGTGTCAGCAGCGCTTGAGCCATGACCCACTCCCTCCCTCTGCTCCCTCACTCAGCATGGAAAAGGTTTACTCTGAGCAGGTATGGTCAAGAAGATGGGACTCCCACACTCCCAGCTTCAGCTTCAGTCTAGGGCTTTGCTATTTCCCTGAGAGGGGCAAGATGCCAGCATTCCTCATCACTCTCAGCTATTTTTCAGAGCTAAATTCCATGCAAGGGATTGGGGGTTCCCTTCTTCCACCCAACACCCATCCTTAGGGTGGAGGCTCTACTCCAGGCACGGCATGCTGAGAATACTGGGGTCTCAATTGCCCTTGCCCCAGCTCTCTAGTAAGGTGGAGATTCCATGCTAGAAGAGGAAATTCAAGAAGAGCAAAGGCTACTGCCCCACCCAGAACAGGTATGTCACCCCTAGAGAAGCAGGACACTGTCCTTTCCCCAGTTCTGAAGCAGTGGGTCATTGGTTTTGAAAAGGGAGAGAAGCAGACAATAAGAACAGAGAGGTATAAAGCATTACCATAATGAATTGATTTATTTAGAACAGAGAGTGGGGAAGTTCAGGACTAAGGGAGCTCTTGAAAACAATGGAGATTTTGGTGGTAAGCAATTGAGAGGAGACCAGTAATTCTGTGAGAGTAAAAAGCTAATCTGTAGGCAGTTAGTTTATCAGAGAGAACAAGGGGGAGGGATAGCTAAGAAGAGCACTCTTGGCATCAAAACACACCTAAAAGACTGGTCTTGAAAACTAACCATGCCAAGGGTCCTCACTTTAATTGTATCAGACCATGGAGTAATTTCTGCCCCAAGATATTGTCCAAACCAATAGAGAAAGCTAGAAAGTAGTGTAGATGAACAACTGGGTATAATACCAACAGAGGCAAACAGCTTTCCAGAGAGATCAGGGAAAGAGACAGGCAAGAACCTTGCTAAAACCACTGTCATTCCAGTGCACATGCCCAAGGCCGCACTCTCTGAGGAGCAACATCAGAGGTTTCACATTCTGAGGTAAATAGACTCTATGAAAATAGCCCAGCCAAGTCACTAAACAAATAAACAAGCAAATACAACAGCAAAAATCCCTGTGGGGGGGGGTGGTGGTTAGTATCCAGAGTTGCTACAATATACTATCTGAAAATGTCTAGTTTCAACCAAAAATATAAGACATGCAAAAAAAAAAAGGAAAATTTGACCTATACAAAGGAAAAATAGCGGGCAACAGAAACTGCCTATGAGAGGGATGCCTATGTTGGGCTTAGCAAAGACTCCAAAGTAGCTATTATAAATTAAAGAACTAAAGGAAACCATGCTGAAAGAAATAAAAGAAGATATGATAACAATGTCTCATCAAATAGGAAATATCAATATAGAGAAGTAATTATATAAAAGAATCAAATGGAAATTCTGGAATTGAAAAAGTATAATAACAGAAACAAAAACTTATTAGCAGGGCTCAATAGTAGATTTAAACTGGAAGATGAAAGAATCAGTGAATTTGAAGATATATCAATAGTGTTTATACAATCCAAAGAAAAACCCAGAAAGAAAAAAAAATGAAGAAAAATAAACAGGGCCTCAGAAAAATGTGGAATATTATTGAGTACAACAACATACACATAATGATAGTACAAGAAGGAGAGGAGAGGAAGGAACAGAAAAAATATTTCAAGAAATATTAGCTGAAAACTCCTCAAAATTGATGAAAAAATTTAATTTATACAACCAGAAGCTTAATGATATTTAAGTAGGATAAAGGCAAAGAGATCCATTCCCAGACACATTATAGTAAAAATGTTGAGAGACAGAGACAGATAGAAAATCCTAAAAGAAGCAAGAGAGAAAACAGTCCGTTACATAACAAACCCCAGAAAGATTAACAGCTGACTTCCAAGCAAACCTGTGGAGGCCACAAGGTAGTGGGATGACATAGTCAAAGTGCTGGAAAAAAAAATGTCAACCAAGAATGCTGTATTATGCAAAACGATCCTTCAAAAATGCAGGCAAAATAAAGACATTCATTCCAAGATAAAAATTGAGAGAATTCGTTGATAGCAGAACTACGTTACAAGAAATACTGAAGAAAATTCTTCAGGGTGACAGCAAGTAACCCCAGATGGTAAGTCAAACTCACCACCTCCCCAAAAAATAACCCCACACAAAAAGCACATAAATTAAATTTGTTAAACTATAAAAGACGGCATAAATACATATTTATTTTCTTTTCTTCTATTAACTGGTTTAAAAAGAAATTGTATAAAAAATGTATGATAATTTTATTGTTGGGCCTATATAGAGACATATATTTGACAATGAGAGCACAAAGGAAGTGGGTCCAAGCAAAGCTATGTTGGAGTAAGGAAATGATATAAGATGGTGATGAGAATCCACAGGAACAAATGAAGAGAACCAGAAATGGTAAATAAGAATGTGAATGAGGAGATTAATATAACAAACTCTTTATCTATGTTGATGTCTATGTCTATGTCTATATCTATATCTATTCTTAGTATCCTTTCTTCCAGGTATCCAGCCTTTTAAAAAGACATAAAATTATATAATGTAATAATTATAACAATATATTATTGTTTTTGTCAAATATATAGATGTAATATTATAACAATAATAGCACAAAAAAGGAGAAGACTATATAGGAGTAACATTTCTATATCCCACTGGAGTTAAGTTTGTATAAATCTGAAGTAGATTCTGATAAGTTAAGATATATATGGTAAGTCCTAGAGCAATCACTAAGAAAATAACTCAAAAAATACAATGAAAAAAATCATTAAAATATTACACTAGAAAATATTTAATGCAAAAGAAAAGAGTAAAGGGAGAATAGAGGAACAAAGAGGACGTGAGACAGACAATAAACAAAAAGTAAAGTGGCAGGCATAAATCCAACTGTATCAATAATAACAGTAAATATGAATGGATGAAACAATCCACTCAGGTGGCATATTGTCAAACTAGAAAAAAACAAAATCAAATCCAACTATAAGCTATCTACAGGAGCCATACTTTAGATTTAGAGATGCAAGTAAGTTAAAAGTAAAACAATGGAAAAATATAGCATAAAAATGGCAACTATAATAAAGCTGGAATGGCTATACTAATATCAGACAAAATAGACTTTAAAACAAAATTGTTACTAAAGATAAAGAGAGACATTTTATATGAGAAAATGGTCAATCCATTAGAAAGATGTAACAATGATAAACATACATGTACCTAACAACAAATCCCAATATGCATGAAGCAAAAACTTACAGAAATGAAAGGAGAAATAGATAATTCCACAATAATAGTAGAAACTTCAATATCGTACTTTCAATAGTTGATATAACAACCAGGCAGAAGACCAACAGGGAAATAAGAGACTTGAAGAACATTATAAACCAACTAGACTTAACAGACATCTATAGAACATTCCCCCACCAAACAGCATAATACGCATTTTTCTCAAGTGCATACAGAACATTCTGCAGTTAGCCATAAAACAAGCCTCAATAAATTTAAAAGGACTGAAATCATGCATAGTATGTTTTACAGTCACAATAGAATTAGAAGTCAATAACAAAAAAAAAAAATTGGGAAATGTACAAATAGGTGCAAATTAAACAACATTCTCCTAAATAGCAAATTGGTCAAAAAAGAAATAAAGAGAAATTAGAAAACACTTTGAGATAAATAAAAGTGATGACACATATACCCAAACTCATTGGACATAGCTAAAGCAGTACTTAAAGGAAAATTTATAGCTCTAATGCCTATATTAAAAAATGAGAAAGATCTCAAATGAATAACATGCCACTTTACCTTAAGACACTGGAAAAAGAAGAGTAAACTACAGCTAAAGCAAGCAGATAGAAAGCAATGATAAAGATTGGAGTGGAAACATGAAATAGAGAATAGAAAAAAGTTGATTCTTCTAATAGATCAACAAAATTAAGAAACCTTGAGCTGGATGAACTAAGTAAAAAAAGAGAACACTCAAATTACTAAAATCAGGAAGGAAAGAGGGACATTACTACTGATCTTACAGAAATAACATTGCAAGTTATTACTATGAATAATTATCTGTCAACATATTGGAACTTAGATGGCATGGACAAATTTAAGAAAGACATAAACTATAAACACTGACTCAGTAAGATGTAGAAAATCTGAATAGACCCGTAACAAACAAAGGCATTGAATTAATAATTAAAAACTTCCCACATAGAAGGTCCAAGCTTAGATGGCTTCACTTGTGAATTTTACCAAGCATTTAAAGAATTAACAGCAAGTCTTCTTAAATTCTTTTAAAATATCAAAGAAGAAGAAACACTTCCCAACTCATTATATAAGGCCAGTATTATCCTGGTACCAAAGGCAGACAAAGACATTCACAGGAAAAGAAAACTACAGACTGATATCTTTTATGAATATAGACACAAAAATCCTTAAGAAAATATTAACAAAAATACATCCATCAAACATACAACAATGATTATACACTGTGACCAAGTGGAATGTATTCTAGGAACGCAAGCTAAAACATTCAAAATCAATTAACATTCAAAAATCAATTAACCTAATACATCATATCAATAGAATAAATGTCCAAAATTACATAATCATTTCCATAGAAGCAGAAAAAGCATTTGACAAAATCCAACACCGCTTGGTAATAAAAATATTCGACAAACCAAGAATGGAAGGGAAAATCCTCAACCTGATAAAAGGAATCTATAAAAAATCCACAGCTAACATCGTACTTAATAGTGAAAGATTGAATGCTTTCTCCCTAAGATCAGAACCAAGACAAGTATCAACTATCACCACTTCTATTCAACAGTGTACTGGAGGTTATAACCAGGGAAATTAGGCAAGAAAATGAAATAAAAGGTATCATATTGGAAAGAAAAAAATAAAACTCTATTTCTAGATGATATGATCTTGTACATAGAAAACATCCATTAAAGAACATACTAAAAAATTGTTAGAGCCAACAAATGAGTTCAGCAATGTTACAGGATATAAGATCAATACACAAACCAATTTATTTCTATACACTAGCAATGAACAATCAGAAAATGAAAGTAAGAAAATTTCATTTACAATAGCATCAAAAAGAATAAAATATTTAGGAAAAATTTAACAAAAAAGTGCAAGACGTACATTAAAAACTACAAACCATCATTAAAAGAAATGAAAGACATAAGTAAGTGGAAATATATCCCATGTTTACAAATTGGAAGACTTAAGATTGTTAAAATGGCAATATTCCCCAAATGGAACTACAGATTCAACACAATCCCTATCAAAATCCCAGCTAAATTTTTGGAGAAATTGACAAGCTGATATTAAAATTCATATGGAAATGCAATGGACCCAGAACAATCCTGCAGAAAAACAATGTTGAAGAAAAACAATAAAATTGGAAGAATCACACTTCCCAATTTTAAAATTTACTACAAAGCTACAGTAATCAAGACATATACATCCATGAAATAGAACAGAGAGTCCAGAAATAAGCCCTCACGTTTACAATCTATTGATTTTTGACCAAGGTGCCCAGACTATTCAGTGGGGAAATAATAGTTTTTTCAACAAATGTTGCTGGGACAACTGGATATGCACACAAAAAAGAATGATGTTGGACCCCTTCCTCAAAACATACACAAAAATTAGCTCAAAATAGATTATAGACCTAAGTGTAAGAGCTAAAATTATAAAGCTCTCAGTAGAAAATATAGGAGAAAATGTCCGTGACCTTGGGTTTGGCAAAGCCTTCTTAGATATGACACTAAAAGCACAAATAATAAAAAGGAAACATAGGTAAGTTGTACTTCACCGAATTTAAAACCTTTTATGCTTCAAAGGACATTATTAAGAAAGGAAAAAGGCAACTCACAGAATTGGAGAAAATATTGGCAAATCTTACATCTGATAAGGATTTAGTATCTAGAATATATAAAGAACTCTTACAACTCAGTAATAAAAAGCCAACCTGATGAAAAATTGGGCAAAGGAGCTGAATAAATATTTGTCCAAAAATATACAAATGGCCAAAAAAGCACTTGAAAAGATGTGCAATATCATTAGCCATCAGAGAAATGCACATTAAAATCATAATGAGATACTACCTCACATCCACTAGGAGGGCTATAATAAAAAGACAGATAATAATAAGTGTTATCAGAGATGTAAAGAAATTGTGATCTTCACACACTGCAGTTCCTTTAAAGGTTAAACACAGAGTTATCATATGACTTAGAAATTCTCCTAGGTATATATCCAAAAGAAATGCAAACACATGTTCACCCAAAAACTTGTACTCAAGTATTCATGGTAGGTAAAAAGTGGAAAGAACAAAGATATCCATTAACTGATAAATGGATAAATAAAATGTGGTATAGCCACACAATGGATTATCGTTTGACAATAAAAACGGAGTATATACTGGCAAATGCTCTAACATGGATGAACCTTGAAAACGTTATACTAAGTGAAACAAGCCATTCACAAAAAACCACATATTGTATGATTCTGTTTATATGAAATATCCAGAATAGATAAATCCATAGAAACAAAAGTAGGTTAATGATTGACTTAGGGTGAGGGGTGGAGGTTAGGAAGAAATGGGCTCTGACTGCTAACGAGTAAGAATTTTGGGGGGGAATGATGAAAATGTTCTCAAATTGATTGCAGCGATGGTTGCACAACTCTGTGAACAAACTAAAACCACTGAGTTGTACAATTTAAATGGATGAATTCTATGGTATGTGAATTGTATCTCAATAGACCACATATATATATATGTAAAGTCTATAGAGGGCTGCTGCTTCCACATCTGGTCATTGAACTGAAGTTGCTGCCAGGTCAGTAGCAGGGCCAGTAATTGGGAAGAAGAGCCGGACCTAAAACACAGGAAAGTGAGGACAAATGGGGACCCACTAGGACAAATTGGAATTGAGTAGAATAAACTAACATCCATATCTGTCTGGCACCATCTTCAACCTTGGTAACGAGCATGTCCAGTACCAAGTGTTGGAGCCAAGAATATGCACACACACCAGTCCCAGCACTCAGAGAAGCTGAAGGAGCAGGATCTGGAAGAGCCACAAGCCCAGTTGCTACCCTTGCCAACAAATGGCTTTTAGATTATAATGACTGTTGCTTCACTTCCACCATCCCAATATTACACAAATTTCTTTTGGTCCAACCCCAACCTGGAAATCCTAGAAATGAGGTTCCAGTTTGGCTAAGTTGACGCAGTATAAAGCCAACATATAAATGAGTGGTACTGCTCAATGGTTTGATAAAAATGATTTTCAAACACCATATGGCAGAACATTGTTAGTAGTTATTGTATATTCATCATGTTCTCTATGTTTCTCAGCCTTCTTTGCAATTAATGTGGGCCATATGGCTCCTTCTGGCTAATGGGCTGTGAGTGGAAATGGCATGTGTCACTTCTGGGTTGAGGCAGCCAAGGGCTGGTGTGCCTTATCTATCTCTCTCTTCCTCCACTATGAGAAACTTATAGGCCACTGGATGCAGATGGTGAAGCTACAGATGGAAGAGGGGTGCTTGATCTGCAATAGACTTTACATATATGATCAATAAAACTCAGTGTGTTGAGATAGTGAGATTTATGGCTTGTCTATTGCAGCAGTTAGTATTATTTACCCCAATTAATGCACCCATCTATACAGATAAGATATAAATATGCCTTCAAGGATAAAGATCATCTGCATCTCTAAGACTCATTTCATTCCTAATGACCCCAAGTTAGTACTCTTGTCGAGGATGGGCTTTCAGAGATAGTAAGAGGTCTATACTTCATTTATGGTTATGTAGGAACACTTCTCCCTCAGAATCCTGAACAAACCCTGTGGTTCAGTTGCCATTACTAAGGAAGAAATAGAACATGGGGTGGGGTGTAACTTTGGGCTTCATGAGCTTAAACACTGAAACTTGAGTGTAAGTGTGTGCAAGGACCATAAAGTCTCTTTTCAAACAGATCATCTGGTGAGGTTTGTTATGTGATGCAGACACTGTTGGTTGCCTACCCTACAGCCATACCCTGAACTCTTTATTTATCACCAGAAGAGCCTTGGTGTTCAGCCGAAGGTGACGCTTCCCTAGCCTCAGGAGGTAAAGCATGATTAGTCCAAGCTAGCCATAGTGGGTTTTTACTTTTACTTTTAAAAGTAAAAAACTTTTACTCTAAAACATTTGAGTGTCTTATTGATTCCAAAGTTGCCATTTATTTCCTTTCTAAAATACTTTGGAATGTCAGTTAGATATGGCTGAAGTTATACAAATAATGCTGCACCAAAGCTTATGAAAGTAGAATGATACAAGAATGATGAGAGTACACAGTTCTACCTTATTTGGAAGGGTACTTAATGTCTTAAAGTTGTAGGGGAATTTGAAGAAATGAGTATTTTAACCATAGCCTTTGTCATGTGATTTGTAGATATATATGTTTAGAAATGCTTTATGAAACTCTTATGTCTCAGTCTAGTTTAACTCATACCATCACATCACAAATAGGTGAGCTCCTTCTGCTTAGTATATGTCATTTGATTCTATACATATACAGTCATGTTCAGTTTGGACATAAGCACCTTCATGATAATTTTATTTCTGATTTTTAAGACACCTGGTATAATTAATCATTAACCTATTGGCAGACCCTGGAATAAGATGTTCCACATGATAAAATCCAAATGGAAACCTCCCACCCGGGGGACCCCAGTAGGATAGCTGGAGTAGATGAAACTGAGTTGTTCAGTCAACTCAAGTTGTTCAGACCACTGAGATAGATGAATATATTACAATTTAGATTAAAATTTATTTTTTTATACTGCCTTAAAACTCCAGCATCAAATCTATACAAAAAGAATTTGTTATTATTGTTGTTTTCCTCTTATTTCAACACTAAACCAGGCCTTATTGAGTGTCTGTGTTAACACATGGTCTGCCGGGAGACATGACATGCCTACAGATGTGCCTACAGGCTGACTACCTGACAAAGAGTACAGGTACTGTAGAGAGATGTTCAGGGTACTGTGGGAACTAGGAAGAAGATGCATCTAACGCTGGCTGGAAGAAGTAGGGGAGACTTCATGAATGAGAAGAGAGTTGACCAAAGGCTTGAAGGGTGAAAGCTGGAAGGATAAGGGCAGTAGGAATGGATAGAGGGAAAGATCCCCAAGATAGAATTGAGAGCATCAGGGGAGTTTCTTGCCAACCTTTTGCGTGGACCACTGAAATCACCTCCTGGATGGTCTCTTTGCTCCATCCTAACTCCTCAAATCTGCAGTTGCTAGATAACTTTTTAACATCCAAGCATCATTTACAGCAGTATTTCTAAAGTGCTCCCTAGAGATGGCCACCAACAAAAATGGTTTTGGAAAGGCTATATACCTCTATGCCGCTTGGTGTGCAAAAGCTAGGATGTAAGAGCCAGGGGAGACATGTTTCTTGTTCATCACTGTATCCACATTGTCAGCACACAGCTTCACATGGTAGGTGCTGAATAAATATTTTCTGATTGGATACCCTTATTGAATGCTATTAAAATACTGAAGTGAAAAACCATTTAACTTTGGGATCCAGGACATATATCAAATGTATTTTTTACCTTTCATATAACTCTACCTATTGCGTGACAAAACTCTCTTTGGGAAGTGTTGGTTTTCAGCATAAAGCTAAGTTTCTTAGCATACAAGACAAGGACCTGCCCAAGACCTCTGATTTCCTGCCTTCCATTTGTTGCCGAAGCAACATCAAACTGCTTTCATTTCACACCCTGATTTTTATCCTCTCCAAACCTTTTCTCATGCTGCCACTTTCCTGAAATTTCTTCAGTTTCTACTCTTTTTCCCTATGGTCCTCTGCTGCCACCTTTCCCTCATCTCCACTGCACATACACATACCCTTTGCCTGCCTAACATCCGCTGTTTAAGACCCAGCCCTGGCTTCACTTCCTAAAAAGATCCAGGCTTGATGTTCTCACTGCATAACACCATCATTACACTCACCACATTGTATTACAATAATATTTTTAAAAGACAAGTCATTTAATAAAAGGACAGAAAATAAAGGGTAACTTACAAATATAATAGCTTTCATTATCTCTTACTCAGGCCTTTCACATATTTCAAATATTTTCACCTCTTGTCCAGTGTGGCAAAGACTCATTGTTCACCAAACCCATTTCCCTTTCCTCTTTCTTACGGCTGGGCTACATGTCCCATATCCTTTGCAGACAAATGTGGCCATGTGACAGAGTTCTGACCGATGTGAAATGGGAGGAAGTGTCCATGGGCCACTTCCATGCCTGGCCCGTAAAAAACCTTTCTTATGATCCATCTCTTTCTCTCTTTCCCCTGTTGCCATCTGAATGCTGATGGCCAAGGTGACCTTTGAAGCCACACATTAGAGATTGCAAAACTTTTGTTAGCCTGGTTCCCTGAATAACTCTTCAGAGAAGAGTCCTCTATCACTGCCTGTTAGACTTAATATGAGTGAGAAATAAACTTCTATTGTGTTACGCCATTGAGATTTGGTGGCTTATTTATTATGACATCTACTATTACCTTAAGGAATACATACTGTAGGAGTTTTGTTAAAATTCTTTCATTTCTAACCATTGCTTAGAAGCATTTGGAAGAAGTCTGAGAACCGATTTACCTCTCCAAGGAAACAAGTGTATTAGGACCCATCTGGGCTGACCAAAATTCAAACTTAAATCTGGGAAGTTTATGCCAGAAAATTAACTGAGTCAAAGATTCGATTCTTGATTTATTGAGCATCTCTGTGTGTTAGGCAGAGCATGATGGAAAAAAGTTTGTTACAAGATTTAGGCTGCAGTGACCGTAGAAGTCAGAGAGAGAGAGAGATTATAAGCGAGGAACTTTTTGAGAGGACAAGTTCTTTATATATTAGCTATTCTAACCCTTTCTTTCTATTCGTGAACAAGTTCAGTTCTTGAGAGGTTAAACTGGTTTCCCATTGTCTTGGCTTTACCCTTCACTACCTGAGAAGTTAGCTAATAGGTCAGGGCAGCCCATGAAGAAAGCCACAGGCTTCCACAGGATGCACCCATACTAGGAAGTGAAGGATTCACAGAAAAGGCAGGATTGCTTGGAGGGGTCTAAATAGAGTCCCTAGGAGAGTGCCCAATGAATATCTGCTGTAAGAATGAGTGAATGAGAGAGAAAGCCAATATTGGGAAAGGTTGGGAGAGGAGGTGAGGGCCTTCCAGGACGGGAGGACCAGCATGGGCACTTGGTGGATGGAAACTAGAGGAGCAGGACTTTGCATTGACCTCTGGCTGGACCTCATGTGTTACCTACTTGGAGATGAGATGTACAGAGCCCGCTGGAATGGAATAGGCCTTCTATGGCAGTGTAAGCCAGATTTCCTCTTTCAGGTAGTGGTGAAAGAAAGGTGCCTTCAGTGGGATGACCCCTTATCAGAACTGCAGGAGGAATGCAGGGCAGAAAGATTTGTAGGATCCTAGTATCCTACCCGGGATGACAGCTGGGGTGAAGGCTCTAAAGTCAATTGGACATAATTAAACTTTGGAACGAAGTGGCTGTCCTTCACCACCCTGCAATGATTGCATTCTTCCGATCTTATTTACAACCAGCTGGCTCACTTGAGAAACACAGAGATTTTATTAAGTTATCCTGATAAACCAGAGAAAACAAGGCACTAATATCACTGGCTTAATATCACTGAAAATAACTACCATCTGCTATCTTCTTGATCACTTATAATGTGCCATGTGAGAACAGTGCTTATCCCTGAGGTGCTCAAACTTTTGTGGCCATGATCTTATTTACTTACGTGATATTCCTAAGAGTAGGTGGTGGATAGCTGTAATAGCATTAGAATTATCTTCACTTAATAAGAGGTACACAGGGCATTAAGCAACTTCCCCAAATTATAAAGCAGGAAAAGGCAGGACTAGGTTGAATTTCTCAACTCCACAACTCCACAATTTCTCAACTTCAACTGGGGTTAAAGCAGAAAAGCTTGAAGTTAGATCTTTGAGACTGGACAGATTGGAACATATTTCAGAAATAAAATAGCCATGGGGCTGAATCTTTTTCCTTTCCAGGTGGGTACTGATAGCTGCAAACACTCCATGGGAAGGCTGACTACCATGTGCATGGACCTGTCCTGGGCCCTGGAAGGATCATTCGGGTAGTGTCTTTTATGGCTCCCATCCTCATGGGGCTCATGGGCTAATGGGGGGTTAAAATGTAATACAGAGTATAACATCTCAGGACTAGAGAGCAAGAAGTATCCAGTGGCAACACCTAATCAAGGGTATGGCAGTGTTAAAAAGCAAACAAGAAGTTTTATAAGTCATTTAATATTTATACATTTGTTCATTCATTCATTCATTCAACAAATACACATTGAGCACCTACTCTGTGCTGGCTGCTGTGCTAGGTCTAGGTGACACAGCGGTGACCAAGAGGCACCACCCCAGACCTCATGACACTCATGATCTATATGTGTGTTGTCCAATATAGTCATCACTAGCCACATGTGGCTATTCGCATTTAAACTTAATTAAATAAATTTAGAGATTTAGATCCTCAGTTGCACTAGCCACATTTCAAGTGCTCAATAATGATATGTGGCTGGTGGCTATCTTACTGGACACGACAGATATACAGCATTTCCATCATCACAGGAGGTTCTGTTGTTCTGAGATTGGCAAATTGTGGCCCACAGGCCAGAGCTAACCCACCACCTGCTTTTGCAAATAAAGTTTTATTGGAACACAGCGACACCCATTTGTTTATGTATTGTCTATGGCTGTTTTCATGCTATAATTGCAGAGTTGAGTAGTTTTGACAAAGACTGTATGGCCCACAGAGCTGAAAGTATTTACTATATGACCCTTTACAGAAAGAGTTTGCCAACACCTGGTTAAGTGGAAATACATATGCAGAACAAATACCTACAAAAATGGAAATGATAAATAAGTAAGGGTGCTGTGGAGTGGCTAGGATGGGGATGTGACCTTGTTCAGAAAAAGAAAAAGGCCTCCCTAAAGAAGATGGCATTTAAAATGAGATGTGAATAGTTAGTAGGAGTTTACCAGGCAGTGTTCCCAAGAGAAGGAAGAGTCTGAGGAATTGCAGGAAGGGGTGAGGGTGTTTGGCTGGCAGGGATAGTGAGGGGGCAGACAGGCAAATGTCAGTTCCAGGAGAGGAATGCCATCCACTTTATCCATTGCTCATGCTCCAGTGCCTAAAATGGCATCTGGTATGTAGTAGGTATCCAATAAATATTTGTTGAATGAGTAGGCTGGGAAGGTTATGCAGAGCTCATAAACCGAGTTTAGGATAGCAGTCTTAATCCTAACAAGGGAAGACATTGACGAGTTTTAAGCAAATGGTCGCTTAAAAATCTGATTAAGATATATGTTTTCAAAAGGGCCCTTGCAAGGCCATGTGGACATTGGACCTTCAGGGAGCCCCCACATTCAATGATTCATAGTCGTTGATGGTTGTGTGGTTGGTAATTTTAACGTCTCTCCCGAATCCATTGTGAAAGATTTGATGAAGCAAACTTGTTTAGTTGATTCTGAAATTTTGAACTTATGACCAAAAATCAAAAGGAAAGTGTCTCCTAAACCGAATGAGAATGAACCAACACAGAAGTGTGCACTGTGGCATTTCTTTACCATGCCAGGCAGCCAGTGACTCATAGGTAAGTTATAACAGGGGTGGGGCTCCTGGAATCGCACAAAATGTGGTTCTGAGAGTCATTTGGCTGAGCTCAGTGGACCGAACTTGGATTACAAACAATGGTTTTTCTCTTTGAATCAAATTGAAACAATTTCTTCTTGCACCTTGATGATGCTGAACCACTGTACCTGGGCCCCACCCAAAACTTCTGTTCCCTGAAGCTAGACCAAACAGTGCCTGACATTCAGCAACACTGAAGCCGAAAGAGAGAAACTTGCCAAGGATTCAGTTGTTTCTTCTACGTGTTTATTAGAATTTGTTTCATGGTTGCACACACCTATTCTCCTTGCTTCATCCCCCCTTTCTCTGCCTGTCACCTTATAAAATCACACACATTTTATCCATTTCAAGAGCAACCTAGGAACCTATAACCTGATTATCTTTTGCTTGCCTTTGAAGACAAAAATGTGTCCTTAAAGAGATAATGCTTCCTTGAATGTATACAGATTCCCAGGCTGAAATCTTTGGTTTTCATGGAAGGTAGCACAAGTCATTTTATTTTCTATGAAAACTTTTTGCTCTTTGGAAGAATAAGCATACTACCTCCAAACAACTACTTCACCAAGAATATGATACCACGATAATTTATTTCTTTGCTTCCAAAAAATCTGATAATATCCATGGTCATAGCTATAATTACCTGATTAATTTTTCTTATCATGTGCCATGTAATGTAGAAAAAAAGTAACTTCTCCCAGAGCAAGGCTAGTTTTGACTAGTTTTTACCCATACTCCTGAATCAACCAGCTTAGTGGATCCAGGCATTTTGGTTTTTAGCTATCATAGTTTCTGAGCCCCAAGTAATGGATGGGTACAAGGCATGAGTCATCTGATTGGTATAAAGATTGATATTACCCTTAAGAAAAGAAAACTGAAGTCTGTAACCTGTTTATTTCAGCCTTGAGTAATTTTCTCAGGCCACCATGTGGAGTGCTTCTGTTTCTCACTCTAGGTACCCGATTCATTGGTCTTGCTAAGAATTGGACCAATGAGAAGCATGGCCTCTTAGAGAAAATGCCAGCCCCTCTTGCATAAACTAACAAACCAATTCCTGAGGTACATCGGTTGTGGGATTTTCCCAAGTGCTCAAATTATTTGCATGGAGTGGCAAAAAGTGTTAGTGTCAAGAGCTCCTACGGGGCTTGTTTTTGGTTCTATGACGTGAAAGGCAGTGTTGTGTGGCGGAGCTAGAAACTGGCAGTGGACAGAAGTGTGTCTTGCCCTGGATCAGCCATTTTGAGATCTTGGGCAAGTGATGGCACCTATTTGAGTCTCAGTTGCCTCTTGAGAAATGTGTCACTAAGATCTAGAAAATGAGATAACATGCTTCTCTGAGATTTCAGATTAGTTCTGCCATTATTATTCAAGTGTTTGAGAAGATCTGGAGCCTAGTTTCTTTAGGACTAGTTATCAGAGTAGGTGGCTGAGAAACACACCATGTTGCAAGAACCCAAGAGTTCCTACATGTCATCAGTGTCATTGCTTCGGGCAAGCTTAGTAAAGGAATCAAGAAGTGACTTGATCCATGTTCCCCTGCTGGGTCTGAAGCAAGCATTCATGATGTCACGTGTTTGAAAATGGAGTTGAAGCTGAACAAGGGCACAGAAGAAGGTAATTCTGGGGAATACACACACTATATAACACAAGGATGTGAAGACAAAGGTAAATGATTTTTAAATAAAGATTTATTGAAAGTTGTGCCATGTAAAATCACTTTGCTGCCTGGCTATGGAAATCTAAGGGAAAAGTTAACATATTTCAAGGCTTTTAGAATCTCATGGATTTTTTTTTTTTTTTTGGTGAGGAAGATTGGCCCTGAGCTAACATCTGTGCCCATCTTCCTCTATTTTGTATGTGGGATGCTGCCACAGCATGGCTTGAGGAGTGGTGCATAGATTTATGCCTGGAATCCGAACCTGTGAACCCTGGGCTGATGAAGCAGAGCATGCAAACTTAACCACTATGCCACTGGGCTGGCCCTTGGGGTTTTTTTTTTTTTTTAATTACTAAGACTGATTCCCAAAGCTGCTCTTCTGAGTAAGTGTAATAACCAAAATAGCACTTTTTTTTCTTGCTGTGAATTAAACTACTGAAGGACAAAGGCCCTGATTTTTTTCACTTCGTACCTATTCTTGTGAGGAGCAGTTGATGGTGTTGTATGCACTGAATAAGAGCTTAATAAACAGCCCTCGATAAATAGCCCTATTGTAGCCAGTTCTTTGAGACATCCCTGAACTTAGAGTCAGAATGTCTGGAATTGTTGTCCAGCTCTGTCCCCATCATCCATGTGGCTTTGATCTCTTTACTTTTCCAAGCTCTGGTTGTTTCATCCCTAAAATGGGTCAATAGCAGTAGTTCGATCTACTTCACAGCATTGCTGTGAAGGTCCAGTGAGATCCTGGCTATAAGGATCATTGTACAGATATAAGGATCTTTGTAGTTGATGCTAAAGGTTAAAGGGGCAAAGAATTGGTTAAGTTTTTAAGAAATCGTTGTCTTAATTTTGTGTTCCCAGAAGCAGATCCTGAGTAAAGGATTCAAATGCAAGTTGTTTATTTAGAAGGTGACCCCAGGAAGCACTGGTAGAGGAGGGGGGATGAGATAGGGAAGAGAAGGAAACCAGTGAAGGGTGTGCTATCAGGCCATTTACTACTGTGGGCAACTGGAGCTCGCTTCCACTGGGGACTCTGAGAGACAGTGTGAACATGCCTCAGCGTTTTCCACCTGAGGGGTGAGAGAATGTGGGTGTTTATCCTCCTGCTCCCATTAGTCAATGGTTGAGGGCTGCTCCTAGGGTTTTGATTCTCTGGCACTTCTGACCTGTTGCACACTAGAGCAGAACAGTCTTCAGGGGGCCAGGGAAAGTCCTCAGGCAAAGGACACGGAAGCTGGCCTTGGGAAGTAAGGCTGTGTCCACGGAAATAGTAAGAGCTGAGAGGGGAAGTAAACATGGAACCAATAGCATCTGCTATTGTCATCCTGATTTCATAATTGCACCACCTTTCCACCTAATCTTCATCTCTCCATATTATTATTCTGTAATATTCAGTTTGTTTTCATTTGAAGACTTGTTGGTCTTTTACTCAAGTATTTTTGTCACTGTATGTTAAAGGCAGTGACAATATGCAATCCAATTTGCAAACTTTCATCATAATTTGGTACTGTTTCACCAAAGAAAGGCTAGGGATAGAAACAAGCGATATTCCTGCAAGGGCCGACATTAATAATAGCTCACAGTTATGGGGAATTTCTTCTGGTTGTTGGCACTGTTCTATGTCTTTGCATGCGCTACCATATTTATTTCTTAGAACAACCCTATCGGGCAGGCGCTACTATTAACCCCATCTTCCAGCTGGAGAAACTGAGGCGCAGAGAAATTATTCCACTTGCTCAGGGTCACAGAGTTACCAACGTGGAGCTGGAATTCAAGCCTAGGTAGTGCCAAGGGGAAGCTCTACTCCCAACTTCTACATGATGATTCAGTTTATTAGGGCAACGTGGCTGTGGGGTGTGGTAACAGGTTATGTGATATTAAGAGTCAGAAAATCCTGGTTCCACTACTTTACAGCCATGTGGGTGACTGCTTTCTTTAAACCTCAGATCCTTATATGTGAAATTTGAAAGCCTATTGTGAGGATTAACAATAGCAGAAAGAGCAAACACATAGTAGGTCCTCATGCGTGGTAGCAATCATTAACTCTAATTAATATTAATTCCTCTGACATGGTGTTCTAAGATATGTGAAAAAGGAAGCTCTCTACATGTGGCTCTTATTTGGGGAAATAGAAAAGGAAGTGCTTTTACTTCTTACATGAGAAAAATGCAATTTTGCAATATCAATCTTGAAATCGAGGCTAAAGAACTTGCAACAGCAGTTACCACTTTGAGTCATCAAATATGGTGGTCCCTGGCTGTTTGCTTTAACAGGTTGGAGGTTTCCAAAAAATTACAGCTTCCCAGAAAGGGCCATGGTCTAGGTATCAAGAGACTGGGGGGGCGGGTCTTACACTGGTGTGACCTTGAATGTCCTCACTTAGTTTTGCTGAGCCTCGTTCCTCCATGTGTAAGAAGACAGGGGATGGAGTGGAATTGTAAGAATTTATAAACTAAGTTTCCTTCCTGCTAGCTGGATTATACTAAAGACAAAAAAAAAAAAAAAAAAAAAAAAAAACGAAAATGGCTCTCGATTCCTTTGGAGTTGAATGTGTACAATAGGGGAGTTTCTCTAGTGAGACAGCCTCTCTTGAGCCCTTCCTTTACCTCATTAGGCGCCAATTTAATTATTACTTAGTTCTTTTGTCCAGAGATTAAACTCTCCAATTTTAAGTTAACAGTCTTATAATATCTTTCCACAGTCAAAACTATATTATGAAACTTTTTCCGATAAGAACAATCAAAAGGTAATGTAGGTCAAAATTCATTGAAGGATATACTTCAGATTTGTGCATTTCATTATATGTAACTTTTGCCTTAAAGGAAGAAAAAAAATAACTATAGGAAAATTTTGAAGTCTGGTTAATGATATGCATGTGGAAGAGTTGAAGGGTGAAGTGTATTGATTCTACAACTGTCTTTGAAATGCATAAAACATGGATTCATGGATGGATAAGAGGATAGATAGATGTGATAAAACAAATATAGTAAAATGTTAATTGTAGAATCTAGGTGGTAGGTATATGTATACTCATTGTAGAACTCTTAATTTTTCTGTAAATTTATAAATATTCACAATAAAATGTTTAAGGAAAAAGCATTTTTTTCTAGTGATAAAAACACAGGGGCCGGCCTGGTGGCACAGTGCTTAAGTTTGTGTTCTCTGCTTTGGCGGCCCGGGGTTTTCGGATTTGGATCCTGGGCGCGGACATATGCACCGCTCATTAAGCCATGTTGTGGCAGCTTCCCGTTAGCAAAATAGAGGAAGATTGGCACGGATGTTAGCTCAGCGACAATCTTCCTCAAGCAAAAAGAGGAAGATTGGCAACAGATGTTAGCTTAGGGCCAATCTTCCTCACCAAAAAACCCCCAAAAACACAGATCCTAGGGCCAGCCTGCACTATTAACTAGAAGTTTAATCTTAGGCAAATTTACTTAACTTTTGTTGGATCAGTTGACTCATCGAAAAAAATGGGCTAGTAACAGCGTCAAACTCATCAGGTTGTTGTGAGGATCAAATGAGGTAGTACTTGCAAAGATCTTAGGATGTAGTGTGATGCAAAAGTTGATTAAATGAAATTTTAAAAATCATCTCATTTACAGGGTCATTGGTGGGAAACCAGATTATACTGACTTTTCTTGGACATTCAACCCTGAGAATGCAGAATTTTATTAAAACTAGATGACAGACCTATACACCCTGAAGTATTAGTCATTTTACCTCTAATCCAGGTACATTTCATCTCCTGCTAAGAGGAAATGGAATCATCAGGATGAATTAATAACATTTAATTTCTATTTTCATTTCTTTCAGAAAGTTTCACTTGCTTAAAGCTTGTTCCCTGACCTCAGGCTTGAAGTATACATAATATCTGCATGTCAGTATAAAAGCCTGTAGCCACCTGGCCACACAAAATAATCTAGTAAGTTAGTGATTTTTAAGAAGAGAGCAGTGAAGAGTAGTTATGTTCTCCAACAAAGGTTAGGAAACCTGTAAATTAGTTAATAAGAGATTATACACTTCGAAGTCTATAAAGAAGCCTGTGTATCATATGAGTGGGACCTTTCCAGTCTTTTAAAGAACTAGGCATGTGGACAGAAAGTGGCAATTTAAATAACAAACACAACAAGCTGGAATTAGAGTTCTTACAAACAATAGATTAGTGAAAACAGGTGGTCTTTGTTCATTCCACAAATATTATTGATCACCTACTATGTACAGGCTCTGGTCTAGGTGCTGGGGATTCAGCATTGAATAAGAGAGAAATACTGCCCACATGGAGCTCACATTCTAGAGGCAGAGACAGACAACTGATAGGAAACAGATTAATGTGTGTGTTTATATGTGCGTGTGCGTAGATGGTGTTAAGTACTAAAGAAAACAAGCAGAAAAGGGAGGGAGGAAGGGAGCAGGTTTGCAATTTTAGATAGAATTGTGAGCTTATATCTCACAAAGAAGGTAGCGTTTTAGTAAGGACTTGAAAGGAGGGAGGGCAGAGGCATATGGGTATCTGGGAAGAGCAAATGGGAGAGGAAGTGCGAATGTCTTCAGAGGGGAGGATGCATGGCTTGCTTGCTCTAATGTGGCATGGCTCCTTGCTCTAAAAGGAGCTGGAGATGAGTCACAGAGGACCAACCCATGGGGCCTTATGGCCATTGTAAGGATTTTGGCTTTTACTCTGAGTGAAATGGGAGCCATGGGAAGGATTTGAACAGAAGAGTAACATCTTGATTTCATTTCAACAGGATCATTCTGGCTGCTGTGTTGAGAACAGTCTTGCTAGTGGTGGAGGGGAGGGCGGGGGTGGAAGTGGGATATGGCAATTTAAAAATAACTCCACGAATTCTTTGATAGTCTTCCCATTGACAGGTGGGATTGTCCCTTCCTCTTGAACCTAGTAGGCTTCTCTGTGACCACTTCATCCTATAGAGTAGGGTGGAAGTGAAGCTGATCTCTGATACTAGCTTATAAAAGGCCATGAGATTTCTACTTCATTTACTAGAAACTTCTCTTGGAGCCCTCCCTGCTGGAGAAGCCACATGTGGCAATCCAGTCCACAGTCCTGGCTTGTCAGAACTGGTTTTTCAGCCATTCCAGCCTGGATGCCAGACATGGGAGTGAGGAAGCCATCTCGGAGGCAGATCCTCCTGACCCAGCCGTTCCAGGCCCAGCCAATTGAGTCATCCCAGCTGAGGTCCCAGTTATCATGGAACAGAGAAGAACTGCCCGTCCTGCGTCTTTTCTGAATTCCTGACCAGCAGAATCCATGAGCATAATAAAATGGTTGCTGTTTATTTGTCACCATGTGTTGGGATGGTTTGATATGCCACAATAGATACCTGGGACACAGGGAGAAGAGATGGGGCTCCTGCAACAATCCAGGTGAGAGATACTGTGGCTGAGACCAGAGTGGTTGCTGTGGGGGAGGTGAGGAGTGGTCGGATTCTGGACATACTGTGAAGGTAGGGTCATGAATTTCTTGGCTGATTGAATGTAGAATGAAAGACAAAAGTCATGAATGATGCCCAGGTTTTTGGTTTGAGCCACTGGAAGGACAGAGTTGTCATTTACTGAGATGGGAAAGACTATAAGGGGGGCAGGCTTGGGGACAGAGGGAGGGAGTATCAGGAGCTCAGTTTGGACATGTTAAATTGGAGATGCCTTTTGATTACCCAAGTGGAAAGATCAAGTAGGCAGTTGGAAATGACATATATCTATATAGAAACACGTATGTCACATGTATGTATATATATACATGCACACATGCCACCTGCCACCAGGGATTGTACTGAACACTCTTATAATAGCAGTAGAAAATAGCAAGATGGCTGCAGGCCAGCTTCAACAGATACAGCTATCATTTAATGAGCATCTACTATATGTGTGGCAGTTATTGGGAGCCTCACAAATGCTATCTCATTTATTATTCACCATTGCCTTGTGAGGTAGGGATTAGAGACGTGAAGCTACCTGCCCAATGGGGTACAGCTAGTAAGGGGCAGAGCTGGGACTCAAACTCAGTTCCATCTGTTGTTGAGTTAGTGATCTTGCTGCTATCATTCTTCCTTAAGTGGTTCTCTGGGAAATCCTGAGGGGTGCTGGGGTGTAAACAGCCACCAGAAAAGAAATATCTTTCCGGGAAGTTCATTTTTACTCAAGGTTTTAAAAGTAGTTTTATAGTAAAAAAAATATATATGAATGTATTATAGAATAGGATGCAAAATTCTAATATAAATTTTTTAATGTGGGCTTGTTGCCTGAGTCGCTTTCAGTTATGTGTGGTTTTCTCTCCTCGTTGGATCAATTTATGAGTCCCTTACCATATCTTCTCTGGACAGGTTGATTTGCTGGTTTTTCTGGTTGGGTTGTGAGAGCAGATGTAGCCTAATTAATAAAGACATTCCAGAGCTGAGGTTCGTCACTTGGGGATCTGAGAAAGTCAGGGAATACATGAACTCTCTACATGGACAATTTTGTGATTACGGACATATCATTTTTCTATAGATAATATCTCTCAGCTTCTCAAAGGACCCTTGACCCACATGGCAGAGAAAGAACAGTCACATATAACTTGTAGATAACAGGATAATCATGATTTGCACATTGCCCTTTTCTTGGGCAACTTTTGAAGGCCCAGTTATACCATATCTAGAGAACAATAATGATGACCAAGCTTTATGAATGCGTTGTCTAATAAAAGGTTTGTGTGTCACTTCCTGTGAATTCTGAGAGATTAAGTTTGGCCAGTAAAGTATTGTCAATTCCATAACATTCCGATGAACACTTTGGCACCTAATATTTGAAATCATGTGGTTGGTCATAGCTGTTCTTCAATCGTGCATATTCCAGGATCAAGTGTGAATATAACAATTCAGGAAAATGAGGATGTAAGACTCATCTATTGCTTTTTAAAAATATAAAGGAATTCTAAATTAAGAAGAGCCAAAGTCCCTGAACCATTCTTCCTAAATGTATATGAGAAAATAGCACTCTGTCTATGACCTCTTATTTTTCTCATTCTAGATGCCTACAGTTCAGAGATTCCAGATTTGTGGC